>NW_013667559.1:203657-205798 GCF_000517525.1 Limulus polyphemus
CAACTAGTTCGAATCTGACATACGGAGATGTGTAACAACTAGTTCGAATCTGGAATAAAGATATGTGTAATATCTAGTTCGAATCTGGAATAAAGATATGTGTAACAACTAGTTCGAATCTGACATAAGGAGATGTGTAACAACTAGTTCGAATCTGACATAGAGAGATGTGTAATAACTAGTTCGAATCTGGAATAAAGATATGTGTACTAACTAGTTCGAATCTGGAATAAAGATATGTGTACTAACTAGTTCGAATCTGGAATAAAGATATGTGTAATAACTAGTTCGAATCTGGAATAAAGAAATGTGTAATAACTAGTTCGAATCTGGAATAAAGAGATGTGTAAATAACTAGTTCGAATCTGGAATAAAGAGATGTGTAAATAACTAGTTCGAATCTGGAATAAGGAGATGTGTAATAACTAGTTCGAAGCTGATGTGAAGAGATGTTTTAATACACGATATATCTTTCGTATTTCAGATGACATGATGGATCATCAAACGCCTGTTTTACGTAAAAATGAACTGGGGAAATTAATGAAATTATTTGATGACAGTTTGTTTTATTTTGTTATAATTTAAATATTATAAACTTGCGTTATCCCTTAATTATTTTGTGCATTGCAGCTTTGTGATTAAGACAGTAATCTTTGATATCACAAAATGCGGCCAAGGTTTTGTACCGTAGTATGTGACAAGTAATTTTTGAAATGTACATTGTGGTTATTAATGGTGTTGATCAGATATAAAAATGTAACAATTTATTGATGACGTTTAAAAAGTACGTATGTATGTATGTACGTATATTTTAAACCGCTGACATCCTAATATTTTTTGCCGATGTCCACTTAATTTTCATCAGTAGAAAACCACGAAGCGAGAGGTGGCGTGGGTGAACAGATTGGGTTTTGATCTCGTAATCCTAAGATTATGCTCTAATTGCAAATAACCAGCGAACTAGTTTTAACTCGTCTTCTTGAACTGGTGGAAAACATAATCAACCACAAAGGTTACAACGTACACGTTTTTATTGGTTCAGTAACACGTATTCGTTAACAGACACTTAAGGATATAACGATAATAATCGGATGGCAGCGTGTTGTTTTTGTAACAAAACAGTAACACTGTTTGTTGATACGAATATGCCGTTTTGTGATATTTTATTACTTGTATATTATTACTTTAATTGATAAAAAAAAATCGAATTGCATGACTAACACAGCGTAACACATGTTTAAAAAAGAATGCCACACAAATAGTTTTTTTTTTTTGACACTGATTAGAGACTTGAGCTCTTTGCGAAATCTGAATTGTCCACCAGCGTGGCCAAGTTCGTACTACTTCCCAGGCTATGGAGGAGCAAAACCCAATTCAAAATCTCGTGTATAAAACCGTTTTCTTCACGCTTTTCGTGAGTTCGAAGCAGACGGACAGATGTGTAATAACTCGCGCGTGTACGCAAGGAGGGTTTGAGGGGGTTCGGCCGATCTTGTACCATTGTATGTGACAGGTCTTTTGAAATATACATTGTGATTATTAATGAGAGGTTTTTGTATTTTATTGTTTTTGATATTTTACTTGTTACGTGTATACATATAACAAAATTATCCTTAAAGCGATACACCATTCAGTACCATAACTGGCTGTAACAGTGACGTCAGAGTAGTTATACATACGCAAGTAAAGTTGTTTCGTACATTATAGTAAGAAAAAAAATAGTTCCGTCACTTGTAACTAAATTATATGTAAAAATAAACTTGGTTTTAATTATGTAAGTTAGGAAGACCAATTGGTGATAATGATTGGACATAAAAGCACATTTTTGATAATAGTCTGTATTTAGAAGAAAACAGTTTTGTGTTAAGCATTTGTCGAAAATTTTTGGTGAAATAATAGAATTTATCATATAAATATAGGTTCTATAACCATGGAATTTCACTGAAGCTCATACGTGACGGAACGTATATGAATACTTGAGGCATCGTACGTGCTATGTTAACCGTTACCAATGAATACCAAGCTAAAACAGCGACTTTTTCTATAACAGTTATACATAAATCCATTCTTCATTCTAGGATAACTTCGTAATGGAGAAAGTTACCATTAGATTTTAACTTAGTTTTCAGTCTGTATGAAAA
>NW_013667559.1:206786-214801 GCF_000517525.1 Limulus polyphemus
TTGTTAACTCCCTTCAGAAGAGTAATAATGCTAGTAAGAAGGGTGGTTACTATACCCTCGTAACAAATTGTTATGAGATTTGATTTGGTAATATAATGCTTGATTGTTCTTGTATTGTAAACCTGAGCTTTTCTAATCAAACAAGTTATATGAACTATTGAACAACTGAGGCATAGTGGAGCTCATGAATATTGAGTTTAACTTGCATTTTTATGTTTGAAATAAGTGACAAATGGGTACTTTAGCAAGTTTTAATCATTAAAATATGTGAAACAAATATACTGCATATCAAAATTTCTTTGTTACACAGATAAACTAACTAACAATTTTTAGTATGTCGTTAGAAAGCAGATTGTGTGCAAGAATCAGCATCATGAATCAAAGTCTCTGGAAATATTATAAGAGAATATGAGTAAATGACCAGTTATTTACAATGCAAGTTATACTAAACATGACACAGAAATGAACAAATAATGCTTACCTTTCAGGTGCTTGTACTTTTTAAGTACACAGCTTCACATTTTTCTATTCAACTTGATTTATTTCATCTGTTAAACTGCAGTGAGCATTGTAGGTGTGTTCAGTCTTGACCTGGAACTAAAATAGAAAAATTACTTATAATCAAGTGCATTAAAAAAAAAGTATAAATAATGTGATTGGTACTTTAGATCTTTAAATGAGCTTTCTGACCTTACTATCAACACTTTCCTATTAAATATAAAACATACAAGAAATATATGTTATAATTTAAACTTTTCAGGCAGAAGAGGCCAAACTATCGGCAGAAAAAGCATTTGAAGAATGTACCGACATTGCTCGGCAAGAGGTACGTTTGAGGTGTTAAAAGATATCTTTGAAGTTTACTTTCTCATATACCAGCAGGATGAGTCTCTAGAAATTTAAATTCACTGGTATCATTTAGGCTGTGTGGAACATTATCTAAATTATCTGAGCAAGGTTTACTAAATTCAACTTGGATTGAATATGTTTGTTTAGTTTTTCTTTTATAAACATGCGTTTATAATATAACTGTTTATTTGTCAACTTTATTAAAATTAGAAAAAAGAGCTTGTTAAATTTAAGTAATTATTATTTACCTATCCTCTTAACAAAAAATTATTATAATATCATGTCACGCAATAAAGAAAAAAAATGGTCATAGAACTCGATTGTTTGTAGGAGTGAAAAAATTTGATATATAAATATAACACACCGAAAAGGCCTGTCAGTTCACAATAAGATATATTCTGAACAAACAAAGCATGAAACTAATGCAAAATGAATATGCAACAACAAAAAAAAAGAAAAAGAAAGAAAACAGTAAAATAAAAAATACAAAGCTGTTGATTTTCCACAACTTTTCTGCTTCAAGGTTATTTGAAACACTAACTACAAGAAGGATTTGATAAGTGTCCAATTAATTTAGTGCTTTCAACTTTCTGTAGTTACTTGTAGTGCTGATATGTACATACACATATATATAGATAAATCATTATGTATTTTTATTTTCAGATGAAATTCTTTCATCGCCAGAGGGCTGCTATCTTTCAGGATAGGCTAGTGAGATTTACTGAAGAGCAGGTGAGGTGTAGGAAAGACCTGTGTACAGCACTGGCAAAATATCTGACTAACCTGAAGGAATTCCAAGCTCCTTGTTCAGAAGAGTAGGTAGGTAGCAGAAAAATTAATAAGGTGATGTAGCAGATACAGCAATGCAACTTGAGGTTTAATTTTAAGTGGGGGAGATTCTTGTGGAAGTCACCTGTAAGCTGTTCGATGTTTCTAAAGTGAACATACAATATGTGGTCTGACATGTGATTATACTGTACACTTACATTGCACACAGTAAAAGCTTATTGGTACTTTATTGTTAGGCTCTTCTGATATTTTTGTGGGCAAAGGGAATGCAACTGATCCTCTCCTCCACAATTTAGCAGATGTCACCAGTCAAGCATAGGTAGTGGTTTATATGATACCTTGAAGGAAAAAGATTTAAACTATATAAAATTGTAAAGTCAGAGATAGAGAATTAGTTTTCATAATATATCATGAAACTGTTACATGATTGTGTTAGAGTAGAACCATTGTATGGATGTGTTAGAGTAGAATTGTCTTATGATTTTGTTAGAGTAGAACCGTTGTATGATTGTGTTAGAGTAGAACCATCGTATGATTGTGTTAGAGTAGAATCGTCGTATGGATGTGTTAGAGTAGAATCGTCGTATGGATGTGTTAGAGTAGAATTGTCTTATGATTTTGTTAGAGTAGAACCATCGTATGGTTGTGTTAGAGTAGAACCATCGTATGGTTGTGTTAGAGTAGAACCATCGTATGGATGTGTTAGAGTAGAACCATCGTATGGATGTGTTAGAGTAGAACCGTCGTATAATTGTGTTAGAGTAGGACCATCGCATGGTTGTGTTAGAGTAGAACCGTCGTATGGTTGTGTTAGGGTAGAACCGTCGTATGGTTGTGTTAGGGTAGAACCATCGCAAGGTTGTGTAAGAGTAGAACCGTCGCATGGTTGTGTTAGAGTAGAACCGTCGCATGGTTGTGTTAGAGTAGTGATGTTCTAATGATTTCTTTCTAAGACATCTGGACCACAAGATAAGATTTTTGAATTTTAGTTGATATACTAGAATAAAAGTAAATAAAATGTAAAAATGTTTATTTGGTATGAATATAATGCTTGAAAAGTTGATAAGAAAATCTAGGAAATATTAAAACTTTAGTAGTTCGAGTTGTTATAAACTGCTTTAGTGGGTTATACCTTTAGCTCAGTTGTAGAGCATTTGTAGAGTCATATCTGAGGTGTGGAAATATATCGTGAAAACATAGATAACAATAAAACTTTGACTTTCATTTGTTTTTTGTGTATTAATTCCATGCAAGAAATGAGTATTTATGATATGTAATTATATTTCAATACATACAGGATACTTGTCTCAGCAAAGGGTTCTGTTCACAGAAGACTGTACACTTTCCAACCAGCTGTGTTCATATTAGGATTGAAAAAAAAAATCAAGATCTCCATCCTGCTCCCATAGGACTGGGTAGTTTTATACATCATTACTCAATGTTGGTCACATATTTTAATCACCCCAAAAACTTTTTATCCATTATTTGTGTAACTATGAACACATGAAGAGATATTTATAATGTTGGAACACTTTTTTAACATGCAGTTTGTGTTCTTATTTTCTAAACTGTATGTAAAAATGTAGCAAAACTTTTGTTTTGTTAGACCAAGGAAACGATAAAATTGAAGCATTTTCTTTGCATAAAATCCAGAGAGTCTGGAAATGTAACTGACCATTGAGATTACTGACATTCACTGTAAAAAACTACCTTAACCAAAAAGTTAAACATCAGTTGTTATCTTCATCAGGGGCAATAGAGATCACGTGTGTGTCTGTTGGAATTAAACAGATTATCTAAAACTGAGAAATATTATCAGTGCTACGAAAATGACCTAACTGCAAACATGTTTTGATAACTATCGAATTAAGTCAGTAAAGTGATTACTAGTATAACAGTATTATGTGGTCATCAACTTTTTTTTTTGACAACCTACTTTGATTAGTATAGCAAGTTTTTTTATATGTCTGATGAAGATAACAGCTGATGCCCGAATATAACAGAAGTTGTTTGTAATTAGTTACGAGTTTTAAGGTTTGCTCTTTTATTTTTTTCTTTACTTTACCTTTAAAAACTTGAAGATGAGTGTGTTCAGTACAGTTTGTGTTGAGTACGCTAAACAAAATCAAAACACACTTTCATCCAGGTAGAAATTTAAATACCTTATTTTTTTGCATTTAAGTAAACTAGAGGCTTATTGGTAGGATAAGGCATTAATTGTTGTTTTGTTTTGTTTTTACCTTGAGCTTAAAAAGCATATGAATAATCAAGTCATTCCAAAAAAAATAGTGCTTATAAAAGTCAGATGTTCTGGCTGATTTGTTTGTGTCGCATTAATAATTCATTCCATTTATTTATCTATTATTATAATGTCTACATGGACAACCATAATTAATGTATTTTAATTTACTATATTAATATAGTAATTATATTTATCTTCTTGGATTATGTTAATCAAAATTTATAAATTTAATGGTAATTATATATATATATATATATATATTTTTTTTTATGTGGTCAGTTTTCAACAGATATATTGGACCACTGATACCTGTTTAAGCTATAACTTCTTTCTCTAAGTGTATTGAACGAGTAGAAATTTGATTATTGAATTTTGTTTTTCTACAGAAAAGCTAGAAATAATGCTAATCCTATACCAATTGGTCATTTTGGTGTTTTGAATTGTGGGTAGTTCACGAAGGGACCATGACACAGAATTTTTCAAAGTAACAGAAAATAACTTATCATAAGCTTGGATGTTGATGTACACATCAGAAATCTCCATAGGAAACAAAGGCCTAATCACGAATATAAATTGGAGAAAAAAAAAAGAAATTTAGATTATAATAATTATAAAGTAGGGAAATGAATGTAATTGAAAACGTTTTTAGGTGCATATAAGAAAGTAAGTGTAAACAGTATATTCACATTTAAAACATTTTCAACTGATCAGAAAACGTCTCGTAGCAGTTTGCTGAATCCAAAACTGTTGTGCTCTTGTAAAATTAGTCATAATTTATAGTTTATATAAAACATGTACTTTAAAAGTTCTATAGTATTAAATTTTTTGTACTGTTCAATTTTTTTTCAGGATTAGAAACTACATAAGACTTGCAAGATGTTTTTCCACTTAAGAACAATATTCTACAGAATTTTTTATATGAAAAGTAAAACTAGTTGAAGTATGTAAACACGGTGTCCATAATTCCTACTCAAATGCTACAGAATTTTATTAATTGACAAAAAAATAATTAAAAACAACCTCCCGTGTGAAATCTGATTTCAATACCTTAAATTATTCTAACCAATAGTGTACAATAATTTTGTTTTGAAACTACAAATCATCTAACCTTGCTTTTAAGTAACAAAACTTTTATTTAAAGGCATGGGTGCACTATTCTATTTACAGTCTTAGAAAAATCTATTTAAATGCCTTTTTTTACCATTTCCCTTTTTTGTTTGTTTTTGTATCTTAGGCTGCTACACTTATGTCTAGTGGCATTTCTACAATTTTTTATTTTGGTGTACACAGGAGGAGGAAAAAAAGAGTTAATTTGTGGGGAAGGGGGCAGAATAATTAACACTTTCATGGTCAGTGGGAGCCACAATGTGGAGAGAATTTATAATCTCAAAAGAATATATCCTGATGGGGTGTCTGGGTGGACACACACCCCTCTCAATGTGCGAGTTAAATAATGATTCTGAGAGTTTCTCTTGGGTGATCATTTTGGTATGAAGTCATTGAACTCTTGGCTTAATCATGGACTGCACCTGTGCCTATAAGACTAAACGTACTTGCCTATGTTCAACTGCTCATATGTAACTAGATTATAAGTAGTTATTTTAGACATGGCTTTTAGGTATATAGTATATATTTTTGTTTATATTGTTCACCATAAACAGAATAATAATAATAATAATACTTAGTTTATTTACAGTTACAGCTGATGAGTATGACTTCTTTCTTATTGAGACCAAGCAATAGTGTATATTTTTGTTTATATTGTTCACCATAAACAGAATAATAATAATAATAATACTTAGTTTATTTACAGTTACTGCTGATGAGCATGACTTCTTTCTTATTGAGACCAAGCAGTAGTATATAGTTCTGTTTATAGTGTTCACCATAAACAGAATAATAATAATAATACTTAGTTTATTTACTGTTACAGCTGATGAGCATGACTTCTTTCTTATTGAGACCAAGCAATAGTATATAGTTCCGTTTATAGTGTTCACCATAAACATGATAATAATACTTAGTTTATTTACAGTTACTGCTGATGAGCATGACTTCTTTCTTATTGAGACCAAGCAATAGTATATAGTTCTGTTTATGGTGAACACCATAAACAGAATAATAATAATACTTAGTTTATTTACAGTTACTGCTGATGAGCATGACTTTTTCTTGTTGATACTGTTCATAAGCATGACCACTTTCTGTTAAAAACCAGCAATAGTATATAGTTCTGTTTATAGCATTCATCATAAACAGAATAATAATAGTTAGTTTCTTTACACTTATTGTTGATAAACATGACTTCTTTCTTGTTGAGACCCAGCAATGGTATATAGTTTTGCTTATAGTGTTCACCATAAAAGAATAATAATAACAGTAGTTAGTTTATTTACACTTATTGTTAATAAACATGACTTCTTTCTTGTTGAGACCCAGCAATAGTATATAGTTTTGTTTATAGTGTTCACCATAAACATTAATAATAACAAGTTTCTTTACACTTATTGTTGATAAACATGACTTCTTTCTTGTTGAGACCCAGCAATAGTATATAGTTTTGTTTACAGTGTTCACCATAAACATTAATAATAACAATAGTTTCTTTACACTTATTGTTGATAAACATGACTTCTTTCTTGTTGAGACCCAGCAATAGTATATAGTTTTGTTTACAGTGTTCATCAAAAATAGTATAATAATAAAAATAGTTAGTTTCTTTGCTGTTATCGCTGATAAATTAGCTAGTTTACATCTGTTTAACTCCTTGTTTACCATAGGGGCATACTTGGTTTACCTTATTTCTATTCCCAGGGACCACATAGATGTACTCTGATGAAGTTTTCACACCAAACCCAATGATATGGGGTTTGTAGGACCTTAGGATCTTTCTTCAATAAAGTATACAGTAAATCAATAACATATAAAATTTTTGATAATTTGACAATTTTCACTGGTGCCTGGGAATACAAAATTTGTGTTGTGAAAAAAAAAAGTTCTCACTTTTATTACTTTCCAAAATATATTTCTACCATAGTATGCCAAATTAATTTAGATCAAAATGAAACTAAGGAACTTCATATGTATGATACTTCTAATGGTGTTTTTTGTGTGTAAAACATACATTATAAAACCAAAAAAAAGAGTAGAAATTAAAAAATTCTGTGGCATATATAAATTGTTGTAATAAAATATACTTCAAGGTATTGGAAGTGGTAGTTTTCTTCCATCACTTCTGCAGAAGATGAAACTTTGTTGTTGTTTTGTTAGATTTTTCTCTCTAATAAACTAATAATCAGCTTTTCTTGGATTTAGTTCCACATCAGTTCCCCCGTAAAGCATGAGTGATCTTAGTTTATTTTTTGACATTACGTGTTGTTCTCTAAATACAAAATAATTACTTTAATCAAGTAATTTATAAAGGCAAGATTACTCATCTTTAATATCTGCTAGAGTAATAGACATGCTAAATCTTAGGAAACAGTCCTGGAATCAGGACTGTTTCCTAGGATTTAGTATGTCTGGACTGTAAATCAGGACTGTTTCCTAAGATTTAGCATGTCCGGACTGTAAATCAGGACTGTTTCCTAAGATTTAGCATGTCCAGACTGTAAATCAGGACTGTTTCCTAAGATTTAGCATGTCCAGACTGTAAATCAGTACTGTTTCCTAAGATTTAGCATGTTCGGACTGTAAATCAGGACTGTTTCCTAAGATTTAGCATGTCCAGACTGTAAATCAGGTACTGTTTCCTAAGATTTAGCATGTCCAGACTGTAAATCAGTACTGTTTCCTAAGATTTAGCATGTCCAGACTGTAAATCAGGACTGTTTCCTAAGATTTAGTATGTCCAGACTGTAAAGACAGTCCGGACATGCTAAATCCTAGGAAACAGTCCTGATTCACAGTCCGGACATGCTAAATCCTAGGAAACAGTCCTGATTCACAGTCTGGACATGCTAAATCCTAGGAAACAGTCCTGATTTGCAGTCCTGGACATGCTAAATCTAGGAAACAGTCCTGATTTACAGTCTGGACATGCTAAATCTTAGGAAACAGTCCTGATTTACAGTCTGGACATGCTAAATCTTAGGAAACAGTACTGATTTACAGTCTGGACATGCTAAATCTTAGG
>NW_013667559.1:215614-216654 GCF_000517525.1 Limulus polyphemus
AATCCTAGGAAACAGTCCTGATTCACAGTCCGGACATGCTAAATGCTAGTAAACAGTCCTGATTCACAGTCCGGACATGCTAAATCCTAGGAAACAGTCCTGATTCACAGTCCGGACATGCTAAATGCTAGTAAACAGTCCTGATTCACAGTCTGGACATGCTAAATCCTAGGAAACAGTCCTGATTTGCAGTCCGAACATGGTAAATGCTAGGAAACAGTCCTGATTTACAGTCCGGACATACTAAATGCTAGGAAACAGTCCTGATTCACAGTCCGGACATGCTAAATCCTAGGAAACAGTCCTGATTCACAGTCCAGACATGCTAAATCCTAGGAAACAGTCCTGATCCACAGTCTGGACATGCTAAATCCTAGAAAACGCCAAGCTGAGTTCAGAAGAGAAGGAACCGAAAATGCTCTTTAATAAGAATTTGCTTTTGTGGCATAAGTTTACAATCAGTCCTTTCTTTCATAAAATAAGTTAAAAAAACTTAAAAGTAGTAAGAAGCAGGATGCATGCCCAACAATCGGTTAAGAACGACATGTAAAAATTCTGCATAATTCTGGTAATCTGACTCATATGTTCGTTCAGTTTCTTAAAGTTTGCTGATATCATACGCTCCAAGTGTTTTAGCTAGTGCAAGATTATTTTACTATATGATTTTTAGCTTTACTTTACATGAAATGCAAGAAACTTTTGTTTTTATAATGTGAGTTATCCTCGGCTGTCTAAAGAGTTAAGAAAAGTATCGGAATGTTATCTGATTTCAACAGTATAAAATTTTTAATACAGCTAACTTGGATGTTACAGAATATACTCAAAACAATACAACTATATGAATTGTATAACTAAATTATGTCCATATAAAATCTTACAATCCAAACTAGAATGTGTTATGGACTATAGGACTCGATGAGTACAAATACTGAAGCACAAGTATAATTAAAATGGATAAATAAATACAAAACACAAAAGAGTCCTCTATTAAGTTCGGCATGGCCAGGTGGTTAGGCCGTTCGACTCGCAGTCTGCGGGTC
>NW_013667559.1:216863-220226 GCF_000517525.1 Limulus polyphemus
CCCTCGTGTAGCGTTCCGCGAAATTCAAAAACAAAAACAATCTAATAAATTCAGTTTTCACCAATAGGTAGCGCCAAAACCATGTCTTAATCATTTTTAAAATTTCTGAACTTTTGATCATTTGCATAAAGAAACACGTGTATATATTTCTAAAACTGACAACATTAAACGTAATTCAGATTTAATAACGAGGTTGCACAACAGGCTGAAATGCTCAAAATGCCTAATGTCCACACAATACGAACATGTGTGAAAATTTTATTAAACTTGGAAAAAAATCATCAAAATCTTTGGAGCGTTTACTTTGAATACCCGGAAAACACTTTAACCATTATGGAATATTCGGTATGTCCGAGAAAACCTAAAACCGTTTTGAAAATAAAAATTGGCGATGTACATGAAAAAAAAAGTTCGTTGTAAACCTAAATAATTGACCATGTGCAAGTTTTTTGTTGTTGTTGTTAAACGTAAAGCTACACAATGGGCTTTCTGCCCAACGATATCAAAACCCGATTTTTAATATTTATTAGCCCTTAGATTTGCCAGTGAGTCACCCGTAAATGTAGAAGTTCGTACTCTTATAAACCAGTAAAATTATTCTGATAATTTTGATTTTAAACAATAGGGAACTGAATATATAGCAATGTCATAAAAAAATTAATAAAAATCACTAAACATTGACAATTGGTTGTCTACACAAACAAAATCGGTTCATTTATTTATTTATGCAGTTATGAATAACTGCCATTGAAAATGTAGATTTGACTTCAAGTTTGGATGAATTCATATTACAAAACAAGCGAATACGTATATAATAAAAGTGAAATATTACAAATAGATATATCAGTTTGCAGATGACGCGAGAGTGCCTATCCTGAACGGCTTAATTTGCAATTTGTTGAATACTGTCAGTGCAAAAGTTTTATACTTACAAGCTTATGAATGATAAGAAAAATCTTATACTATGCCCTTCAGTGGCACAGCGGCATTTCTGCAGACTTACAACGCTAGAAATCGGGTTTCGATACTCGTGGTGGGCAGAGCACAGATAGCCCATTGTGTAGATTTGTGCTTAATCACAAATAAACAGACTTGTACTATGATATAAATGTTTTTGTTTTTTTACTTTAGCAGAGGATTAATAATTCTGAAACGACCTAACTTAAACCAGTTTTGAGCGACTCTACTTAAAAATGTACTGGGAAATATTATACTTAAGAACTTATTCCGAACAAATAAGAAAACAGCTAAATAAATTACAGTTTGGATTTCAAAGGAAAGCAGTCTCTGGTCTAAAGTTTTAGATCTATTAAACTATACGTACCAAACTTTGAAAACTAAGTTATTTGAAATAACCACTTTTGCTAACTATATTGCGACCAAAGAGTTATTATTTTTTGTGAAGTAGTTTACATTTAATGCATCGTTAGTAATCTAGAGAATACTGAATAGCAGTATGTGAAACGTTTCGTTTGATATACACACACACACACACATATATATATATATATATAAAACACAAAAATATCTGTCTGTTTGTCAGTTATATAACTACTACTAGGTCACTGGGCCAGTTTCAACCAAACATTGTAGAATGATAGTTTGGAACAAATGGCATGTTAATGTGGGGTTCAAAACCCGCCCCACCAACCGTTATTGAGCATTTATTATATTTGGCGTAATTAAACGTTAACTATATTCATAGATGGCGCCACTTTCTTACACCAAACTAAAGAAATGATTACATTGTAATCTATAACACAACATAGATACGCACAGTGTGGTGAGAGGGCACACAAACGTCTTATAGGTTATGTATCTCGGAGAATGCGCTAGCACTTTCTAATGACGAATGCAATGAAAACAATTGCAATAATACATAAACTCAGATGAAGTTTATACTACAACAGTCACCATAATGCTGATATCAAGAGCAGTTTCATGAATTATACCCACTTCCTACTTTGATCCGTGAACTTACAACTTCATCCCGTATAACATTTTTGGAGTATGTTGAACCCTTCAGAAATGGATATAAGAACACTTTATGTTTCTCTCGCTAGTTTCGGCGTGAGCCCATATCAGTAAACTACAGTAAATGCAATTTTAAATAAGATAAACATAAACTCATCGTTAAAACATGAAACACATTGAGTCTAAGAATGTATTTCCAAGGAGTTCCTGTACGTTACCTTAAAATTCGGTAATTCTAATACAGTCTCTCTCTCTCTTACCAAAACCGAAATCAAAATATACTTAACAGGGGAAACCTAGCTTTAGATGCTAAACAAAGTCAGCTTGCTTACGCCATGCTACTCATACAAGTGATTTAGAGCCATACGTGTTCAAGTGTAGCAGTGTGGAAATACTAGGCCAATTAGCTGACAGAAAAAGAAAACTTTTTTCTGGATGTTTAGGTGAAGTAATAGCTATCTTCACCATAAAATAACATGCCTAATAGACAACTAGATGAACCAGGTTCCATGCGCAGTTAGACTGAGAAGGCATATTATTTACAACTGCATCCAAACTGAACTGAAAGAAAATAGAAATTTCGAAACATTTACATACTGATTTAGGGTGTTGTTAACATGTTTCCTCCCACCTTTATTTCCAGTCCGATTTGGGCGTCCCTAATTCTACAACTATGAAAAGCTATCAAACTTTAATTGCATACTGCTCAAGAAATGGAAATAATTTACCCTTACTAAAGTAAAACCATTTGCCCCACAGCACTAAAAAGTATAGACAAAGGCTAAAATATTTTTTTAAAACCTAAATTATCTACCTTCTCTGTTTAGAAGGGAGTAGTCTAACACTGTGCTATCCAATACAAAACTCTTTAGCAAAGAAATAGATACAGAACAAAACACCCTTTAAATTAGATCAGAATATATCAATACATCAAATAAACCCCTTTAACAAAGATAACCTACCCCTTTATAAAACAAACAAAACAACCTTTAACAAAGAAATCAGACATGAAATGAAATAGGCTAAACCTACAAAAATACATGAAATGAAATAGGTTAAACCTACAAAGATACATGAAATTAACTCTTACAACAAGATAACATCTTGCAATAACTTACACACATATATATATATATAATTATTACCATTTATCATAACACGATAATAATTATAACTAAAAGATGTATATAAAAACCAACAATGACGTCATGCAGCTAAATTTGTTTTTGGGGCATAGCCAGAAAGGGAAGTACGTTTTTATCAGTGGTAATTCAATATTGATAATCATACAAACAACAATAAGTGGAGCTCATTTCGCTTTTCATATTGTTAAATTTCCACTATTACTTAAATTAACTTATCTGTTTTCAATAAAGACAGATATTTTGA
>NW_013667559.1:221174-226373 GCF_000517525.1 Limulus polyphemus
ATGGCCTTCAAAAAGTTGACGACTCTGCATGTTTCGACGTTACAACGTCATCCTCAGTTGTAACGTCGAAACATGTAGTCGTCAACTTTTTGAAGGCCATAGATAGGCCTAAATAGAATGTTTTTTAACTGTGTGCCAGTTTAACGTTGAATATTATTTATGATTTTATACTTAATCTATGTTTATACATGAATTTTGGATGATTAAAACAGTGCATTAAAAACACTGAGGGGGTGGGGTGGCCATTCTTGACCTGTGAGCACAACGCTACTGAAAACCACTAACTTACTTTATATACAAATTTTGGGAAACTGGAACTGCTTATTTATAGGTGCCTTGACAACAACTCCTCCAATTCAGCCATGGACTTTTGCTGCATTATAATGGTCTGGCAGATAAATCCTTTGACTTTCATACGAGCTTTTCAACTTTGTGCCAGATACTCTCGGAGGTGACACACTTTTTCCTGTAGCAGTCAGTCTTCCTTTGGATTATAAAGGATCTAACTCCCATCCACCTGGCTGCCTGATCTTGGCAATGGCATCGAATTGGTGACCTGGATGGCTGTCACATTTGGACGTCGAGGGTTCGGCTGAACCATTACTCTTCAGCTCCATCATTTGGATGGCTACTGGTGAGGTGGCAGGTGGTGATAGGTAGTGACTTCTAATGTTATGGAGTGCATAGGCTACCCCTTCAATGGCCTCCACCAGAGTCTTATGTTACCGTTTAATAACGGGGTTTCATCCATTGGCTCTGATAACACAAATCTAAGGTCAACCCCTGTATTGTTTAGTAATGATGGATACTCCAAGATCTGGATCTGGTGGGAAAGATTTTATGAAAATATTCTGGTAAAATATTGGGTACACCAAGTTTATATTCGTTGTGCCATTTGAACTTTACCTTACTTACATTCCAGATCAGACAAATTATAATGCATATGGTCCCCCCTCATGAAGTATAGGTTAAACTGTGTCTTCCTGTAAGCCTAGCCGTTCCTCTTATCTCTTTCAACAAAATTCGTTACCTGCCAAATGTTTAAATGTCCATTGAATTGAAATAATGTTAACTGTAATTCCGAACTTACAAAGTGTATCTTCACGAAATGTGGCAAGCTTTTGATTAACAGTATAAGTCTGTCCTACACAAAAACTAGATGTGTTACTGAAGTTTTTGCGCTGAAGATGTATCAGTGAAATGCCGAATTAAGACTGACTTAGACGTGACAAGCTGAAGAGCAAGGTGATGTTCATTTGAAGAATACATATACTTTTGTACGTCGTACAATTTACATATTGTATTTGCATAACCTCTACAACTTCCTAAATGCATATCCAAAATATTTTCAGTATCCCTATATATTGTATCTGGTATTTTCTTTAACACAAACTGTTACAAAATCAGTAATGTAGAGCAACATTAAATGCTAATAAACTCTTACATGATATGCATAATACCATATTAATTGATAAAAACAACAGACCCCTGTTTCTTAAAACAATGCCAGTGATCACAATTCATTTCATAACTTGAGGTCTTAGAATTTATATCGAATTCTTGTACTCTCATGTACATGTTGCCTACTGATTGTGCTCTAATTAACTGATTCGCCTTGTGTTATGCAACACTTTGTATTTAGTTTCATGTATGTGTGCGACACCACACAAACGTATGTATACAAATGTATATTGCCTTATACTTAGGTTTCGTACGCTTACATGTTATCACATACACTAGTAACTTTAAACAGACCACCATTACTATACTCAGTGGCATGGGATATTTTCTTAACTCTAGATCATTAGATACGATTGGTAACATGCCATCCCCTTGTGAGTGGCAAAATTCAACAGCCTTTTATAGGCTTCACGAAATGGATAATTACTGGCAGATTTTAACCAAACTAAGACTTTTAAACCAAAGTTTTTGTTCTAGAATTACAATTAATCCTTCAGCTATCTTGTATGTCAATACACTCAAAAACTGACCTCGGCTAAATAACATTGTCCACAGTAAATGGGCATTTATTCTCAAAGATGGCCACCAACCCCAGACCATCAGACCACTGTATCACCTTACCGCTCGTATCAGTTAGAACCACAGAAAAGAAAATATAGACAACCTCACATGGAATAAGACCTATTCCGTTGAAATTGCCCCCAGTGGCTCGGCGGTATGTCTGTGGACTTACAACACTAGAAACCGGGTTTTGATACCCGTGGTGGGCAGAGCTCAGATAGCTCATTGTGTAGATTTGTGCATAATTACAAACAAACAAACAAATCGTTGAAATTCTCGGTCACACAATCCACCTTATGTGCTAGTAAATAACACAATTCCCTCATTGTACATGAAGAAGTTATATAGTTTACACAATAACTTACGCGATCATTCTGCAACCTCTTCGAGAAACTTCTTCTACTCAAGTAAAGATGAGTAATTTTCACGAAACATCACACACAATGTTGCAATGGAAAAATCTCTTAATAGCTCAGAAAGCAAGGGTTGTATCAGCCATTGCTTTCTCAACAAAAATCTTGTCCTACTTTGGGGTTACTGAGTGGTCATCACAAAACGTATTTTGTTGGATTAAACCACCGAACAGCTCAGAAAGCAAGGCTCGCAACACCCTCTTAGTAATGATTTTCTCGACCAATCAACTGTCGCGGCTGTTAATAATCAAGCAGATGTCATATATTGTAATGTAAATATCACTTGGTAGCTCGGAAAATGATGTTAGCCACTTTTTTATAGCCAGTGAAATTAGCGACTGCCTTAACCAGCAGTTGACCACAGCCATAATGACCAGGCGGTCGCAGTCGATGTCTTGGCCAACCACTGAAGCTTCCCCCACACCATTGCAGGTGCTTCTTCATCTGACTTAATTAACACAAACAGACAAGTACTTTCAGCTTCTTCCTCCTCTTTAGATGAGCTAAGATATTCTATAATATTATATCCATCTTTTCTCAGACTCTCCACTTCCAAGCTCTGTTTCTTGGTCAAATCAGGGCACGAGAGGTTCATCTGTAACATCAGATTGCAGTTTATTCACTTACTGGATCCACTTACATGCACCATATGCATGGTAAATCTCATATATCAGTACTCTAGCTTGTCTAAGTACTACATGTGGACCTGTCCATCCAGAGTTTAGCTGCAGACACATACCACAGCGACACCCAGCCTCAGTGCTAGTGAATGTTGTGACACCTCTTCACCAGGTGATGGGCCACAAAGTATATGTACAGGAACTAAGAAAAAGTTACATATTAACTAAGTGAGTAGCTAACACATGATATAGCCCTGAACGTCAGGGAGAAACGTTTATCTCATTGTTATACTTTCAGTAAAAAGTTTAATAGATTGTTTTCATCTACTAAAAGTTTTGCATTTTGCTCTAGAAATGTGACTTTGTTAGTTTATTTTTGGTATAATTCAACGCATAGAAAAACTGTTGGTTCTAAAATAGTTTTCAAGATCTAATATTCTGATAGTTAGTTAAAAAAAAGATTAATATATATATATATATATAATAATAATAATTCAACTTTGTTATGTGAATACAAAACTGGTATCAAACTCGACGAAAAACTTTATTTTATGTGAAACCAACGTTTTGGCTTATGTCTAGACATAATCTTGTGACCACACCCCAGTAACAGCCCAATGCCAGTACAATCCTACACAGTGACTGTATATTTCAGATATGATATAATTTACTCACGCAGTAACCGAGAGAAGAGGGCGCTGGCATGGCTTGATGGTTATGTCACTTGACTCATAACCTAAGGATTGCTTGTTCGACTCCCCTCATAAAAAATGCTCGTCCTTTCAGCCGTGGAGGAGTTATAATGTTACAGTCAATCCCACTTTTCGATAGTAAAGAATAACTCAAGAGTTGGCAGTGAGTGTTGTTAATTAGTTCTCTTCTCTCTAGTCTAGACATGACGAGCATCTGATTGGGGATTTTTTAATGCCCAGTTTTTAATGAATACTGAAAATCCTTCGAATTTCTTGGTATATGAGTTTACAATGGTGTTGATATAAGGTCATGTAATAGGGTTTGACCCCAATAGAGGTTAACCAAGACTTCTCATTTTGAAGGAGAATAAACCATTATCACAAACTGAAATATTCTCCACAAGAGCATGCGATTTGCCAAGCTGGTAGTTCTAATTAACACAGTTAAATTACTAAGCTAATTGTCGTTATCTGTCTACAAAGTCCAACCCGCAATTATGCAGGTGATTTGATAACCGATTTTTGTATCGTACCATTCACGAGCGGCAAGTTATGCATGAAAGTCCCTCCTACGTACACCTGGCCTCTTTAAAATGTCGCGTGCCACTTTCACGCGCCCTCTCCGGAAATTCAATTTCAACTTGCATCAACCTCAGCTTAATAAGTCTATTTCAGGTGACAATTTGAATCTAGCCGTGCATGAACAACTGTGCATTGCCAATCAAATCACTTTCTGCATAATATATCAAGCAATAAGAAGCTAAAACCATAAACAGTTCAAAAATTATATCATAAATATCCCTACTCGTACAGTCCCATTTACCTCTGCGTATCTATTATAATAGCGATTTACATACATGGGAGGAATATATCACAGTTCAAACGTTCTAGCGGATTTATTGGGAACTTGTTAATAACGCGCACGTTTTGCCGGTTCAATTCATTTGTTACATTTATTTTATAAATGTTAGTGAAATGTAGCTTTACCCCAACATAATGATCCAGTGAGTTATATTTGTAATAGGACTGTGAAGTGTCGCGTAGTGAAGCGGAAATTAAAAACTTAAATTACACACTAAAATGGTAATAAATGCAGGAAAATATACAGACCAGAGTGGCTATCAACATATTTTACATTATATAAAATACATAATATATTCATTGCTTTATAACTGAGAACTGGCAGCTGTTGAGAACGATCAATGTTATACAATAATGTCGACCAATTAAACAACGAGATTAAAATGGCCTTATCAAACGAACCAATGAACGCATAAAGCGCTGTCGTATTCTTGCTTATTCATAGAACATTAGATACATATAATTTATCAGACATCAGAGTAGTTTATAATTATACTGGAACAACTTTAGGTTTTAAAATATCTAGTTTACCAGGGCCATAGGAGTACTTTTTGTATTGGGGAGCGCCAGAAAATTCCAGTTCATTATAAC
>NW_013667559.1:227188-229074 GCF_000517525.1 Limulus polyphemus
AAAGTGCGTCTTATACACCGAAAATACGGTATTTTGTTATTATTATCATATAAATCTTCCTTGTGGTCAACAAAGGTCTGATAACTTATAATGCTAAAAACTGGGCTTTGATACCTGTGGTGGTCACAGTACAGCTTGTCCATTGTGTATAGAGGCACGTATATACAACAACAAAAAAAGAGTTTTTAAAACTAAATAAGAATTGTTATTATAAGAAGCAATAATAAAAGCGTCCTAGAGGGAATTTTCTTGTACAGGAAATTTTGCAGTACCTTTCTCGCCCCAGCCTTCTTTCTGGTATTTGCTGAGAAAGATATGTTCGTACATTATGTGACCTAATATTTCTAGACTTCACTGAAGAGGCGATGCTCTTAAAGTTGCTAAAGAACCAGTTCGATGTTCTGTGAAAAATGTCCAAAAATTGCTCATTTTTCCAGACCTCACCGAAGAGGCGATGCTCTTTATGATGCCAAAGAACCGAATTATTGTTCTGTGAGATGTGCCCAAAATACTTATTATTCCTTGTCTCGGATGGATAGGCGCTGATTTTCAAGTTGCCAATGAACCTGTTCGTTGTTCTGTGAGATTTGCCATAAAGAGCTCACAGTTCTGTTAATCGCTGAAGAAATGCTGCTGTTTAAAAGTTTAAAGACCCAGTTCATTGTTTTTTTGAGATACTCCAAAAATATTTCGCCTTTATGGTTTTGACTGAGAGGTCGATGAAGTCCATCATCTTCAGTGTCCCATCTTCAATAGACCAGATCAAAATATCAAGAATCTTCACCGTGAGTTTCTTCTGATGCTTTCACTTGATTACAAAATAGTCCTTTATGACAACATAAGTTACAAATAATTGTTAGTACATAATGTAGCCTGGATGATGCAAACAGAAAATTGGTATATAAAGGGATGGTCCTTGTATTGAAGTGTTTTTCACAAATTTTCAAGGGATTATGTATTAGTTTTATTTCTAATAGTTCCCAAGTCATCACAATGTGGCCACATTCTTTCTAAAAAATTTCCCTGACTTTCCAGACAAAATTGCAGATTTTTCAGACCTGCAAACGCGCACGTACGATGCACTAATATTTACATTTTTCCTCACAATTCTGCCTAATTAGTATCTAACTTATAATCTGATTGAAAGTTAAAAATAGAAGTTTCAGAACATTGGGCTACGGTGCTACAGAAAACAATCTGTATTTTTAGTCGACGTGAAACAGTAGTTGTTATTGAGTAGCATTTTCGACTCCACGAAATTTAGGTTGCTAAAAATAGTTGAGTCCAGCCGAGAGGACTGGAAGTTTCGCAAACCGCTGGTCAAGCGTGACCCTTCCTGTCTGACACTATTATCTAGCAGGTGACTGCTCCATGACCGTCCGAAGTAATAAAGAAAACTTGATTTTTATTGTTGTCTGATGACAAGGAGAGAATGGATTTTACAATTATACTGTGTAATGAAAATGTTATGACCAAGCAGATTGGCTCACAGCAGGAGTGTTGACAAAAGAAGGAAAGGCACACTTCATGCTATGGTGGACAGTAGTGACGAATGGCAGGCAGGCACAGCTAAGTTACACGGGGTATGGGAAGTTCCGATATGCACATGGACGACCATGTTGCTCCCGTCGTCGTCAATCAGGCGCAACAATGAACTTGAATCTTTAGATTTTTTTCCCACCAGGGGACTTTATCTTCTTGTTCGTTAACCCTAGGGGTGTTAGAAAGATCTTTTATCAAAGGAAGCGTATTTCTAATGAGTCTATACAGCAGTGAACTGAAATTTGATGACGAGGAACCCACTTTGGAGACGGCTTGAATGGGTAATGAAGAAAAACTTTAATATAAGTTTAACATAACAGCAAATGTACAACGTTTCGACAAGG
>NW_013667560.1:0-22958 GCF_000517525.1 Limulus polyphemus
AAGATATACTCACTATATTGAGAGTTATAAGTATTAAATCTATAAAGACTTTAAACAAGTACAAAAAGGTCACGTGGTCGGTCAAATTAACTGAGCCTGTATTGAAAGAGTTAATGAACTTCAGTAAGAAAATTAAGATTTCAGGTTTTTCAGAGAGTAGAACTTGAAAACATTTTCCAACTAGAGGCCAAGACCGAATAGTACTTACTTTAATATCATTTTTAGGCGAAATATTTCTAGATTTTTTACAGTTTCCTCCTGATTAGGAACCCTTGATGCCAAACATTTCAATGATTTAACTATTCCTGATAGAGCATCATTTTTTGATTCATTTTTAGCTTCCTTTTTAAGTTCTTCATCAGTCAGGTTGTCCAAGAAAGCAGGAATTACTTCAACAATGGGCATAAAGTACTTTTCAATGGTGTAGACTGTTAACATTTCAAAACACAGTCCAAAAGGTCTGGAAAGAAAAAAAGTTGCTTACCACAATAAACATATAAATACACAGACACAAATAAACGTTGTACACACACACACACACACACATAGTTTATTACTTTGAAACTTGTTCAATTACAAAATACACCAAACACATTATTGATGAGTTTTAATTATAATCATATTAAATTTAATGTATGTATCAGTATTTAATTAAGTTTTATTGTTTTTGAATTTTATTATCCCATGGTGAAAAACTGAGTAGGAGCACGCAAAAGAGATTTTTTTCAGTTTGATTTGATTTCAGTTATGAAAATACTTAAATTCGTGGTTTCAATATGAAATAACCTCGATTGTGGGTCTGAAATGATTTTCATGCAGTTTGGTTAATATTTTAACTGTGAGAAAGAAAACAATCAGGGGATATCAGTGACATTAGGTTTCTAATAACATTTTTATGATTATTGTATAAAAAGAACTGGATTTGTCATACTATTTGTGTGCCAAAGTTCACTCATGCATATAATTGCAGAACAAACTTTATTTATTGTGTGTATAAATGCATAAATAAGAAGCTCTCTCTCTACCATATTAACTTCTTGTTTTCTACTGTCTAGGGTTGGTTAGTTGATCTTATCAACAGATTTGGAACTTTAAATGGATTCAATATTCTCTTAGAAAGGTTTCAGAGTGGGCCAGTACTTTCTATTCCTGTTATTGCAGCACTAATAAAGTAAGTATTATTCTGGCTTTGTTTCATTTGGTGAACTATGGACTTTAGACTTGTATCTGGACTTTATTTGTGATGTGCTAAAACTATCATGTCAAACATTTCTCATTTAATACAGTTGCATTTTCTAAAATTAGAAACTGTTTTTGCTTATAATAGTGTACTATAGCAAAATTTGCATTGTTTTCCTAACATTTGCTTTTATCAGTTTTGTAATTCTTTGATTACTTTTTAGAATTAATTGATTAATAAAATTAACTTTGTATAGATTTACCTAAAACTCTTAACTAATTAAATAGGAGTAGAATACATATATTAAATTAAATATGATTATAATTAAAATTCCATCTACAATTATAATGTGCTATAACAAAGTTTGCATAATTTTCCTAACATCTTCTTTTACCACTTTTGTAACTCCTTTTGATTACTCTTTAGAATTAATTAATTAATAAAATTAAAATATTTTTGTAGAATCTTATAGATTTATCTAAAACTTAAATAATTGGCCTAGTAAGATGCTTGACAGGGTTCGAATTCCTATCACCAAACATACTTGCCTTTTCAGCCAAGGAGGCAGTATAATGTGACAGTCAATCTCACCATTCATTGGTAAAAGAGTAGCCCAAGAGTTGGTTGTGGATGGTGTTGACTAGCTGCCTTCCTTCTAGTCTAACACTGTTAAATTAGGGATGGCTAATGCAGATAGCCCTCAAGTAGCTTTGTGCGCGGACATCATTAGGAATTTACCTTAGTTTGAAGTACCCACATTCATCTTTCACTTGGGCTTCAACTCAACTGTTACCTTAGGCAACATATGGTTTCTTTATGTTGTGTCGGCACATTAACTTCATGCCTATAGCTCTGGAGTGTAATCTTAAAACTCCTTAGTTCTCTAACAAACATTAAAAAGCTTTTAGAAGAAAATGTATGTCTTGTAATGAAGAGTAAAAATATCACATTGATGAAACTTAGTTAAAGAAGTATTGCCACATGGCCTAAAGTATCATTTATTGTTAAAAAATGTTTGTTGAGAAGTCAGTGGAAAAACTGTTAACTATCGCATTTATAGAGAAAATTATCTATTTTAGGTCAAAATATAAGGTTATAGGGAGAGCTTTAAAATTCATGGATTACAGAGCAATACATGGTTAGTGGAGGGCTGTCATTTTGGCAAAATAATTTTCCTTCATCTAACGCATATTTTCAAAGAAATGCTGTTAAATTGAGTTCATGAAGCTCACTTACTCATAACAGTGAAAAAATTATTGTCTTAGATCATTCATCACATTTTGCCTTCCAATTCTGTTTGTCTTTTACTGAAGAAGATTTTAATAAAGCTAATAATTTAGAGACTTGTATAATAATAATAAGTACAAGCTTAAAAAAGTACAATCAAATAACGTAAGTCTTCATAAATATAATTTGATATATAACATTTATCTTGTATTTTAGCAAAGCTACTAAAGCTATCTACTGCCATCCCTTATTCTGAACTACTGACCAAAGGGAAGGCAGCCAGTCAGCAGCACTAATACTACCCATGCCAAGAGATTGACTGTCACTCTTATAATGCACTCACAGCTTAAAGTGCAGGAAATATTCTGCAGTATCACAAAAAATTCAAATTGGCTTACCAACTTCAAAATCCAGAGCTCTACCAAAGGGACAACCTGTGCCCTCCAATTAAAACTTTAAATTTAATACTCCTCAATATAAACAAATTTACATCTCTCAGACCAAAAAAATGACCAAATGAACAACATCAGGATGGACTTACCCTTGGAGTTCGTACATCTGGAGGCCGAGCATATAGCTCTGTATCCGGTAGTAATGACCCAGGAGGAACTGACTCTGATGATCTGGTGGCATTAAATGTGTGGAACCTGATTATCAGATGCAAAATGAAAAAAATCTTTAGTAGATTTATTAAAGTTAGAAACATCTTCTATGTGAAACCCTGTTCAGTGATAAGCACAAGACTTAAGTAACATGGGATTTTTAAGCAGTATTTTTTCCTTAAAAGTTACAACACTATATTTTATCCAAATACTGTTCTGTATTGAAACTCAACAAATCACATACAATAACAAGCAGAAAACGTAATCTGAGAGAAAATAGTTAAAAACCCTTTTTTATTAGTGCCTCTTCAAGCTTTAAATGTTAAGGAAAGACATTTACTGAAAAAAAAACTATTACAGTCTTGACGTAGTCATACAAAAATATCCAACTTTCACATTAGAAAATTTCAAGGTATTTTCCATGTAATACCCCTTATTTCTTTATTCATCTTTAGTTGTTTTTTGATATGTCATGTATTTTTAACAACTTCATTTCTCTGAATAATATCATTTGCTCAAATTACTTTTTTTGTAAACATTTTTGTGTATGTTATCAAAATAAAATCATTCCTATGTTTCAGCCTAATCTCTAAAATTTATATAATATCACACAAATTAAAAACCAAACACACTACTTCAGAAAGCACATGGATATTACTAAAACAAAATAATTATCTTCGTATATACCACCTACTTGCTGTTTGGACTGAGAGCTACAGCTAACATGTCCAAAAGTGGAAACCAGTCTTGGTTGAGCTTGGTGACACAAAGTTCTATCAGTCTCTCTGTGTTCTTCATTATGCACCTCTGTTAAAGGGAAAAAAATGACAGAAAAACTACATCTTTTCTTTCAACTTACATCAATTCATGGTACACCAAGAAGAAAGAACACTGCACACATTTCATCACAAACTAATTAAGACTCAAACCTAATACTTTGATAAATTGCAGCTAACTAATATTTAAAGTTTTTTGGTACAGAGCAAAGAGGCTTTTCTCTAATTTACCCTATTACACTGTATATAAACACCTGTGACCTTTAAAGATACAACCCCAAAATAAGTGTTTTAAAGAATCAAGTTAATTCAGTTATGATAAATGTGTTTATTCCTAGGATGAGTAAATCATAAAGAAAAAATCTGAAATTTACAATTGAGTATATATTACATGCTGAAAGAACTTTTATCATGTTAAAACCTTGATTCTTTTCTCACAAAAGTTTAGATACTAATCACAAATTCAAAAGATTTAAAAATTTGTTGCTTAGATAGTAATAAATATTGAAAGTAAATTGGATATAAACAGTGAGAAAAACACAAATCTTTCTACTATGTTGATTAATGCTTTCTGGATACAAGTTATAACCAATCCAACATAACATTTTTCTATTCAATACAAACAAAACAGTCCAAGTAAACACCAATAATCATTTGTCCTATCAGCAGAAATCTAGTAAGAAATTTTACTTAGGGCTTGTGAATCTAAAACTAATTAGAACAGCAATAACTGCATATCAAGTGGGTTAAAAGTTCAATAGCTATAAATGTCTAAGTGTTCATTCAGTCTTAAAAAATAACATAGAAGGCAGTTATGTTGAACTTTCAACAGTTGCATAGATAACAGAGTATTGCTGTAAAGAAACAGCCACCAGATATAAGAAAATTATTATTTTCATCAGAATGCACATAAATTAGTAAAAAAAAAGTGTAAAAACATTTGACATATCACAGAACAGCAAAAACCTATCCTAAAGTGTTATCCAAATAATATCATATCAGCTTTTTGTTATTAATGCTGATGACATAAAGAAATGTTGAAGAATTACAACACTGCTTCAACAGGTCAGCCTCTGGTTCCTTACCTTGAAAATAATAAGTTAATAAACACGTTACATACACTAGAAATACAACCAGAAGGTCATTTCTAATAAAGCTGCCACAATGTAAAAAGTTGAAAAGCTAATAATTGTTTACACAAACAATTCTCTCTCTCAGTACTACTTTCCCCTTGTAGACAAAAGTAACTTTGAAAAAAACATGTGTCAACAAGTTACTAAAGGACTTTCATGATTCATGATTTTATAATTAAAGCAATATTATGAAGTTATATTCTACTGAATTAGTTAGGGATTGTTTGTGAAATTGTTTAATTTTGAAAATTAAATTTATAGTTTTAAAATATATATATACACATAACTTAAAATTCGGATCAATTCTTAGCTTTATTTGCACAAATCATAAAAAGGTCAGATCAGAATGAATCTGGTCAAGCTTGGTTTACTAAGTATGAAATTTCTTCCCAAATAGTTTATCTTTACATAATTTTTTAACTAAAGTAAATTTTCAAGTGCACTAAAAAAAGTATCTAATTTATCTTATAGTTTTCCTTACAATTTCTCAGAGATACAATGTGAAATACTAAAGTGTATGTAGTTCCTTTTTTCAAAAAGAGAGGTTCTAATATATGTTAAAAAATCATTCATTGTTACTAACCTATATCATAACAGTTTAAGTTATATGCTTTTTTCCTCATCAATACACATTTCATGTTATGACAAGTGAGCTTGTCAAAACATGTTTCATAGTTTTACCAACATTTTAAATTTTGTTTTAACAGTTTTAAATATTTCATCTTATTTGATGTGATATTTCAGATATTAAATTATAGTCAAAATCTTGCTTTCAGGCTAGCATAAGAGTTAAAATTTGTTTTCCGACTTCACAATTTAACAGTTATTAGGTAATTTCAAAAATTATAAACAATAGAGCGTGTGTAAAGTTATGAAAAAACAGTTGGTAAAAATGTTAATTAAACAAAAACAAAACTTGGCAGAAAACCCTTCGAAAAGTGTTAAATATAAATCAGAAAATTCTGTTAATACTGTAGCGGTGTTAAAAAAAGAGAGAGAATAGCAACTGAAGAAAACTTAAATCATAAGAAGCAATGTATTTATTTCTTAAACATGTTATAAAATGGTACTCACCTCTGGAATAACTATCTTCCATACTTCCTGTATATAAATATATTTACTAACATATACAAAATTTTCATGTGCTTCCAAGCACTTTTACCTGTTCATGTTTTTCATGTTCTCATGTACATGTAATGAACACTATCACTTCTACATGACCACTCAATCAGATCAACTTATATCAATCTAACCACAAAATCCCAAATCCATTTAACAACTGTTGGTCATCAATTGTACCTCTTCAAACAGCTATGGCCAAGGGAAAGAAGAAAAAGAGCAACCTGAGAAATAAGATATTAAAAAAAAACTAGGTTCATGTTTGAGGCAATGATTTTCCACCAGTACATTTCTGAACCAAGAGAAAATGTGGACCACTGCAGTACAGACAAAGTAATCTACTTAATTTAGGGTTATCTACTGATTTCATGCAACACAGGAAACTACAGCTACCACTCTAATGTTAGTGTTCATAGATACAAATACTCAGGTTAGACCTATATATATATATAAAAAATGAATCATAATTTTTGTTAAATAAAGATTTACTCCTGTCAGCCTGTCCATAATGCTATATAAGAAAGCAAACATTCTATACCTCTCTCATAACTGTATCTTTACTTACAACAATTTTTTTTGCTGGATACCAGATTTTTGAACACATTGAATTATTTATTTCAAAAAAGAATTTTTTTCAATTATACAGAAAGAGGTTAATGTACTATATATCCATTAGGTTAATTTAATAACACATTTCTTGATATTATTGAATTGAAAAAAAATTCCATTCACTTCTAGGTAATTTTCAAACTTCTGAAGTGCACCCAGAAGACAAGATGGTAAGGTTTTTCGTATATATGTGCGTGTGTGGATTTGCAGTGCAAGCCCAGCATCTGTTATTCTTATTTTATTTTATTTTTTGGGTGTATGAACAAAACCTCTCCAGGAACACACATCTTTTGGAAAACCTGAATAACTATCATCAGCTCCATTCTGAGACAGGATGACCATGAAGCATGTATTTAAGAATAACTCCAAAGAGCTGGCACTGAAATTTGAAAGTCAATTCACCAAAGACATAGGTGAAACATAAACCACAGAATACATATGGAAAGAGAATTCAATTAAACTATATAAACTTTGCTACAGTCAATTAAACCTGAAATAGTAAAAGTGGATTCATGAGAATGCTATCTGATTATAAAGTATTAAAATAGACAATTTACTTGATAATCCAGTTATATTCCTTAAAACAGCACAAACCGCCAGACAAAACTTAATCATTTACCCTAACATGTTTAAGGAACTTCAGTAAACTCGGAGGTCTAACTAATGACTAATAGAAAGCATGAAACAGTATCATTTGCTTCTAGGTTTATTCATTTAACATAATGGACGTGGTATATTTTAATGTGAAACTGAATGTTACAAGGATGACTGGCAAAGAACAAAGTAGGGGAAAAACAATGGTAGGTGGGAATTGAAGTCCAGTCGGTATTTCGCATGTATAACTAGTAGTAAGTTGTAACTGTGTTAAAAAGGTGAGAAATAACTAATAGTTTCCCTCAAATATTTATGTTTTAAACATGAACTAGAATTTAAAAATAAAGTTCTATCGAGTAGAGATTTATCTCAATCAGTGAAATATTTGATGTAAATAAACAAACCAGAATAACAATTGCAAACAAAATCTTTCAATGCTTTTGTGCATTCTGAGCTTAGAAATTATCACTAGTTTCTTATTCAAATTTTACCATTGTGAGTAATGTGCAGTCAGTGTTTGTTTAATGTTTTTGTACTGGTGAAAAACAACAATGAAACTCACGTGAATCTCAAATTTCCATCCACTCATTGCTTCATCTGTTAGTATTTTTGTGAAAGATACTGTAAGACCATCTCTGAAAAATCTCTGACATGATTCACTCCTTGTATCTAAACCTGTAAATTTTTTAAAATAAAATTATTAGAATAAACCTTCCTTTTGAAGCCAAAAAATAATTTCAAATATTTTTAGAAGTTAATACATTACTTTAAGGGCCAATGACAAAATTAATTATTTGTTTTAATCTTTGATATACATTTTTGTGACAAAACAATGCAAAAATTTGTCAACAAAGTTCTGCCCAGCTCATTCCTTGTTTTACTAATTGAAAATTTAGTATTTAGCTGCATGGCTTACTATTTAAAAATCATATGAAATATTTAGTAAATTTTAATAAATGTGACCAAAAATTATAAATAAAAATGCATGGGATTTATAAAATTAAGTATCTCTTGATCAGCTATTTAACTGATTCAGTAATGACTGAACTCTAAATGTGTAGAATACTATAATTGTAGTATGATAATTGATTGCCTATATTATCACATCCTGCATTCACGGTATAAAATTTTCCATTTAACCTCTCTTATGGATGGCAATCAAGATAACTGATGCACATCCTTTCCATTGGTATAATAGGTTAAAGAAAGGAGATAATTTTTAAGGAGCATAATCACACTCCTTCACATTTCTTATCTTTGTCCAAGGAGCACAAATAACAGCACTCCTTAAAATTCCAAGAGTGGATTATAAAAAATGAAAATACCATAAAATCAGCAAAGCAAATATGAGGAATTTAATTTACTTTGATCATGTAGCAAACTTACTTTCAAGCCAATGTGATTTGATGACAAGTGTGCAAATCAATGTACTTTAAGACAAATTGGAGATCAAGACTGCTCTAATTGGTCAACAGAAAGCATTCAACTAGAATACACCCAATCAGTACTGGTCTTACATGAACTTTCACCATGAAAGAGCGGGTGTAACATACAGCTTATTTTGTTATGAAGTGTAGCCTACACGAGACCAACCAATATCATACATACATACACAGGATTTTCCAGTTCGGTTATTTTTGTGCAATGTTATAACGTTTGGTAGCACTGGACAGAAAGATGTATTTTGTGTGTGAATTGATTTTGGCAAACAAAATAAAAAATTAGAAATGTCATAGATGAATACTATGAAAAGAATTTTTCTTCTGAGGAGAGCAATTTGCTCTCCTTGTTAATTTAGGGAGAGCAATTTATAGTTCTCCTTATATTTATTAAAATGAAGGACTAAATAAACAGCTAGTATAATCTTACCATAACATAATAGAAATTACATTTCAGGTAATCATTTAAACTTATTTCCATGCAGTGCATAATTTCACTTAAAGTACATGTAACTATACTTCACTCATTGCCACATCTAATTATATTGTTATGACAGAGGAAGTCATGTAACGCTGCTGGTGCGTTTGGCGCTCGTAGCGTGCGTGATGTTTCTCGAATGATCGGGGAAGTCCGAGATGCCCTTTTCGTTAGTATATAAGCCTGGCAGTGAAAGCCAGCAGTGTTAATGAAGAGAGAGCAGTAGTTACTTTGAGTCCCGTGTAATTTATGATTCTGTTAGTTTTGAGCTAGTGAGCTGTAAAGTGTGTGTTTTGCACTTGTCAAGAGCGAAGTCATTAAGATTGTTAATCACTGTGATTTATAGCATGTATTATAAAAGTTGTTAAGTTTAAAGTGATAAGAAACGTACTGATTGCGGAACTGTGTACTAAAAGTTTATATCGAGAAGGAATAAACTGATTTAATCAAGAAAGGACTTGTATCGTTGAAGATCCTCGGGAAGAATTTTACCGGAAACAAACAAACAAGCAGATACATAACAATATTATAAAATAAAATAAGAACTGTAGTATTTAAGTCTTTACTACAGTAGAACCTTGACATTAAAGGTACCCTTCCAACTGCATTCAAATGCCCTCTATAGCAATGTGCCCTTAATATCTAAAATGAGCCACATAAAGCTGGATTCCATATTGACCATACAAAATTTCTAAATTTTAAGGTCCCCCATTTTTTTGGTGTATGCAGGACACAGGTGTTTGTGAGTTGCACATTGTCATGAGATAGTGTTGTCAACAGGAGGTCTCAGAGGTGGATTAGCTGTGCCCTTTTTCATTATTACTGGTTACAAAGTTTCAAAGTACTTCTCTTCAGAGTTTGAACTGTTAAACATTACACATTTATTTTCTGTGTTTATTTTACTGTCGATGACTGAAGTAGAAATCCGCTGAAAATAAAGCAACAAGTCACCGCTTGTGTCATTAGACAGTTTGTGTGACACTAATACAATACTCTTGAAAGCAACAAAGCACGTGCATAGAAATAAGCCAACTTGACTCCTGCTCTGAGAACATGATGTGATATTTATCAGCTTATGTATCCTAGTGTTTACAATGAAAATTCCCCAGAGTAATAAGACTGCACTTGAATTTATGAAAACGTTTATTACAGTATATGATTTGGAGTCCATCCAATAAACATTGCAAGTGTTTGAATATTGGTCATCTTTCTGGGATGTTTGGAATTTGGCAATATATTGTACAGACATACAAAGATAACTGCCTGCTTTATCAAGTGCCCCTATAAAGAACAAGACTAAAGACACTGCCCTTAATCCAGAATACTAAGGTGTCCATTATTGCAAAACATATCCCACTTAAACTAAAGCAGAGAGTTAACAAAAAGCCACTCAGTGTAAATGTATAAATACAATGTTATCATACCATTAAGCAACATGCATGTGTCAAGTAACAATACAAAAGACATCTCAAAACATTTTACACAACATATACACTCTACCACTTATTCAATTTGTCTTTGTCCAAGATCACCAGTATAATTCAGTAACAGTTGGTAAATCAAATAGATTAGACTTCACATTAATTTTTTAGGTTTATGTATTATTGCTTCATACTACTTACACCACAGCCTCAATTATTAAACCCTTCAAAACTTCAGTTCTCATATGTCATGTGTAAAATTTTTCCACAAAAACTTATGAATTCCAAAGTAACATTAATAAAATGTTGAAAATTATCAGAAGTTCAAATTTTGAATCACTGTTCTTCTTCACACATGCGAATTATATAAATCCAATCATCACTATGTAATACCACAATAACAGTGGTTCAAATATAAAGCTGGGCTATTAGTGAACTGTGATAATCGATTAATTGTCAGGTTCATTAATCTATTACATTCAATTAATTGATTATCATCATAATAATCCAAAATTCTAATTTCAATCAGCTGATTATTTTCATGTGGCATTAATCACTGTAATTGATGCTGACAGATAATTGATTATATTGATTAAACAAGTTAATTGTCGAGCTCTACTTATATATATTCTGAAGAACTGTACTTGTATGTAAGTTTGAATCTTTGTCAACTTTTGTGTAAATTTAAATAGTAAACCTGTGACTTTTTAACAAACCTGCAAGTAATATTAGTTTCTCAAACTGCTTACTTGAACAAAATATCTTTGGTATTGTTATCCTTGATAATTATGACACCAATGATTTACAACTGCTTTTTGAAGCTTTATTGGTTACATTCATTGTACATTACCAAGATATTTTTAAGAGCAGAATATATATATATATGTGTATGTGTGTGTGTGTGTGTTAATGCTACCCAAAGCCACTAATTACCAAACTGAATGTAATCTACGTGCAGACCACACTCTGGCAAGCAGGTTACAGTAGAACAAGACACTTTCTGGCATCTTGCAGATTCTATAATATGCTGTATGGCAAGTTATTATTAATGGAATGGTTGATCCAATCCCGTATTAAGTGGAGATCCTAATAAAGATACTAGTCAGTGTAAATGTATAAATACAATGCTATCATACCATCAAGCAGCTTGCATGTGTCAAGTAACAATGTATAAACACACTATCATACATGCTCCCAGCTTTATGGTATATGCTTACTTGAGCTATAATATTTTTTTAAAGATACACAGGATATTAAGATTTGAGCTAAATACAAATATTATTTTTGAAAATGTATTATCCATCTACTAGTTTCACCACAAAATCCTATTTCATCCTGATTCCTATGATAAATATTTTAAGTGCAATTAAATAACTGCAATAAAAATATACTTTTAACAAAACTCATAACACATTTTGTCATTAACATACCTTTTTTACAAAGGTCAATTGAAGCATCTAAAAGTATTTCTAATTCTCCTTTTGGTAACACAGGAACAACCCACCGAGGCCTGTTTATCATCTCATCCAGTCTAGCTAACTCAGCATGGGGAAAATCTGGTTCTTGACCTTCAAGCTGTTTTTGGTTGTCTGCGTCTTGCTCTTTATTCGATTCATTTTCATCTGGTGGCTAAAGACAGGTTAAACAGATTCAAATAAATGTACAAACTTAACTGAGAGTACCAATTGTGTTCCCTAAATGTGACTGTGGTCAATGTTTTACCTAGTCTCATTGACACTATTTAGTAAGAAATTAAGAAAATTTCATAAAATAGTACAGTAAATTACTTACAAAATCAATATTTCACATTTTTAGTAAGCTTACAAAAACTGCACATTACTCTAAATTTTTGTTAAAGCACTATACTTTTCTTACAACTACAATTTTATTTTATAAAATGTTGCTTAATATTCCCACACGTCTTTCAAAGCTTTTAAAACCTATTTGTGATGACCTAAAAAAATTATTTAAAAATTTGCAATACAGATCACACTTAAAATAAAGCAAAGAGTTAACAAAAAGCAAATTTCCATACGACTTTCACTACTTAACTGTACTTTTTCCAAACTGTTAATTTAGAGGAAATTTTGCCTTCTAAAACAGTAATATTAACATTGTTTTATGTTAAATAAAAATGTCTCTAAAGAACTGGTAAAAGCAATTACACATGAGCCAGTCAACTATAGCATATTTAAAAAAATTAAATATTAGAAACTCTTGTCTGTTTGATGACCTGTTTTTATCAACATATTTTATTTAAGCAAGTTTTGAATTATAAAGTTATAAACTTACTTTGATGGGAACCAGTATTCATGCACATTGTAACTAAATACCAACATATTTTTTTTAGCATTAGCAAAGAGCTTAGTTATGGTTCACCTATCTTTTATGTATTGTCTTAAGTGAAAAAACATTATAACACACAAATTAAAAATACTCACTGGATTGGAATTGGATTCTGTAGTAGTCTGGGGTAACTGAATGGGATTATTATCTTGAGGAGAATCTCCCCAACCTCCTTGGTCCTCTTGCATGACTAGGGTCATGCTAGTTTATAATTTAGGCAAATTTACAAGTTGTTGTCAGAGAAGTAATTCAGACAGTTGAATATAACACATGTACAAAAGGTCCAAGAAATAGCACCACTTTCAATAAAGACAGACAGTGCTAGAAAGAAATATCAACATAGTTTTGGTTTTGTGTGATAATTCAAGAGAAGCTTAGCATATATATCACAAATCATTAGATAAAATTACTCATTACACAATATTAATAATACATAATGAAGTTATTTCTTGTAAATTTAATGATCTAAGCAACATCAACAAACTACCAATTAATAAAAGGATCTAAAGATAAACTTTTATGGAATGCAAGTTCATTGTGCATCAGTTTCACTACCTCACTTGTCCCTGCAACAATGTAAACAAACTCTTACTACTATATTTGTTTAGGCTACAGTATAAAGTTATTGCTTTTACATTCTCGGCATAGTTTGTTTAGAGCTAACAAAATTAATCTGTATATCAATCTTTCATAAATATACACTTCTAAAGTTTCATGTTTTTATATATATATAGGGCAAGTCCTGTATTATCAAGTTCAATGTGTCTGTATAAGATATACTGATCAAGATACATGTATAGAAATTCTTAACTTAATCATTTCTCATATCTCAATTTACAAATAATATTATTTGCTACATGTTGTTCACATACGTTTAGTGAAATATCCTGTTTCTCAGTTAACTTTTCATAAAGTAGGAACTTACAAAAACATCTAAGAATATAGTACACTACAATACACCAGTTGTTTGACTTATCATAGTTTTTTTAAAAATCTTGTATAATATATGTATTTCTGCTTTGATTCTTAGGAAAATAAAAAAAAACAACTATTTTGCTGAAGCTGAATAAGGATTGTGCATATATGTAAATATGGATATAATAGAACAATGAAAAAATGTTTTGGTTTCAAAGTTAAAATTTAAAACAAGTATAATTAAGGTTATGACTACACACTAGAGGTGTTCTTAGCACATGCTCTCCTCTGTCCAATTTTGTAGTCCTGTCACAGCACATTTGTCAGTGTGCAGTACAAGTAGCATGACTTATAATTAAATACATTTATCAGTAAGACAGAAACACATAAACTGGACACTATTACCCAAGAAAAAAACTACAGTGAAAACCATATTTAGCCATTATAGGATTTACAGAACTTAACTTCAGCCATGAAAAATATTAAGAATGGAGGCACCACAGTCACTCTTTCTCACACACCAGAAACAGCAAGATCTGTAATCAGTCTACTTTCAGAAAAGGTTGTGGTAAAACAACTCAGACAAGGCTATTAGCACTAATTTAGCTTTTGCATGGATAAATTCTCCAAATAGAGAATATCAGTTTTCATGAAACCTTTCAAGCTCTGAATCCAGACTGGTAACTAAAAGCTGAATGTGCTCAACAACAATAGGGTATCCTCAAGAGCACATGATACAACACCTCTCTATAACCAATCTTTACTCATGGTTGGGTCACAAACAAAGACAACAATAAAGAACGAGCTTCTGAGAAATAAATTCATACTATAACACCTATATCTACCACACAGTAGTCTAATTCTGTAACTATCATATATTGGTTTAAGTATTCTGTATCTATCATACAGTGGTTTAAATATTCTGTAATTACAATGTAGTAGAAATTGTTTCATGGTTTGCTATGGGTGCTTAAAAATCTTATGATTTTAACGTTTCTTTTGATACAAGTGATATATTCCTATCAAACAGAATTGAAAATTTACCATTTCTTCAGAACTATCTAATCACTTTTCTTTCCACCAAGTTATATACTCAAGCAGTTGTCCTAAACTCTCCTGTAATTAACATGTAAGTTTATTTATTCTATATTACAAACATTAATATGCATTAATATTTGTAAATAATTTGAAGAGCAAGAATGAAATGTGATATATAGTTATGTATACATATACATGCATATATTTAGAAATGTAATTACTCAGCTACATAAAGTCATTATAGCATTTTAAAGCTATGTAGTTATTTACATTATATTTTTAAAATCACACAAAAAATATTAAATCTTTCCAGAATGCTCAGTTTTTGCCCTAATTCAAACCATCAGTTATGACCTGAGTAGATGCTAAAGACTCTGCACAGACCAAGACTTGTACATGTATGTCTAGTTCATCCAAATCATGCAAAGCTGGTGCTTTAAAACTTAGCTACATGTACTAGTGATTCAAGCACCAATTAAATACATACACATACACACACATGGCATAGATCATAAATTATTTTCCATTTGTTGGTGATGCTAAGCTGCTTAGAAAAGCTGACCAAAAATAACTGCTTTAATTGAAGCTAAATTAACTGAATCATTAACTACTTGGGGAATATATATATAAATATATAAAACATATTTCTTTCACACAATAACAGGGGAAAAGAACACTAATACACCCATAGCAGAAGTAAAATTAGACTATAAATAATAAGAGTTGAAACAGTAAAATATATCTGAAGAGGTAGATATTGAGACACACTGTCCAACTAAAAATATATATTGTCCTGTCAAAAAGAGGAAAGCTGTGAGCTTGATCTTCTGTACCTACTCCGGACTTGAATAACATTTCTACATTCATTCTTTATGCATGGTTGGCTCAAATCTAATAGATGTTGTAACCCCCAATGATGTGCTACTCCTACTTCTTCAAATACTTGCATAAACCTCATTGTATTATACTTCCTTCCATTTATATGATAGATTTAATATTTTTTATATATGTATACTCACTTTATTTACATATGTCCAGATTTAATTAATGCAAATCCTGTATCTATTGTAATTACAAATAAACTTTTAACATAAATATTTTCAAGTGTTTACTAGTTTTTTTTTCAAGAAAATATCTATAGTACACACATATACAATCTCTAACTCTAGAATATAATTTCTTATTACTCAATTTCTTTTCTACAGATACACTATAAGCATTATGGTACAATAAAGTACAGTTATAAAATAGGCAAACATACTTTATACTTTACCAACAATATAGAATATAATCCATATCATTCACATACAAAAAAGTGTGTTATTTTACTACACTGGGATATTTCACTGACTATGAATGAACCAGACTCTATAGCTCAAAAGTCTGTAATAAGGGCATGACAGTGAGAACCAATATTGTGTCAAAGTTGAGCAGGTAATCTCTGTACATATGCAACAAACCTTAAAAGCAAAACACTAGAAAAAAACAAAACAAAGTGTCAACATGCTGTGTAGCTCATCATGCACTTTGCAATACACTGCTATCCTTCTTTGTAAAAAGGAGACCTACAACTGCGTACAGTATACCATATAATGTCTCATCAGTCTTGTTAAGTTCAAAGTTCTTACAACAGAACCAGAAACCCTAAATTACTCTTTTGAATACTGATAAGCATTCAAAGGACTTTAATTTTCTTTTTTAAAATCTCCAATACATACTCCTCTCACCAAGGAGGCAAATCCTTTCTAAATCTCCATATCCCAACTGCATAGCTTTATACTTTTTAGTATTAGAGTTGGGCAATTAGTGGTATTTGGTAAATGATTAATCAATGGAAGCATGGTCAAAAACTCTTGAAGAACTTGGTATAACATGAAAATTATTTTCTAAAACCATGCTAAGACAACTTTTCACAAAACAAACATTATAATGAATCCGGAGTCTCTCAGAAGTTCCTAGACTTTTCATTTTCAAAAATAGGGTTGAAAATGTCAATCTTAAAATCATCAAAAATTGCCTTGGTATTAAAAACTTTTATTAAACACCAAAGTTTCCATTAATATTTGTTTGGTTCCTTTCAGGTTTCAGAATAAATCTCACTTGCTAAAGTGAATAAATAACACCCAGCACAGTTTAAGAAGTGTTCATGTCTCACAATTTACTAGTTGTTGTTAAGACTAATTGCTTCAGATGAAGACACTCCTGACAATATTGATTTTTCGTAAGCACCCAATACTTTATCATACAAAAATGTTAATTGAAATTATTATGATGTAGGTGAAAATTTTTTTTAAAGTGGAATTAAAATTGGCTCAGAGATAGGAAAAAGATGTGGTAACAAATGGCATCCAATTTAGGTTAAAAGAATATAACTTTGGGGATCTTGATCATTAGTTATACAAATATTAGAAAAAGCAGCATAGGCCATAAGTTATGTTTTGCAGATGATACTAAACTGCTGAGAAAAGTTGAGTATTTGGAGAATAGTTTCTAGTAATGAATAGCATAAAGTCATGCCATTAACACAGTAAATATAAACAGTGAGTTACAAAGGCCTATGAGGTTCTGGAGTAAGAATTTTTATACAATCTTGGCTTAACCCTACCAATGCTATTTAAGTATAAAAATACACTAAATCCTACAATAAATAAAATAAGGGGACTCAAAGATTGCTGCACTGGCCCTGTTCACAGGTGGACCTTTCATGAGTAGCAAATATAAATTAGGTAAGAGCAAGTTTTAAAAGTGTCAATTTTGTAAATCCACAAGTGGACTTTCCAGAAGTTGGGACTTAATTGAGTAAGGAGGTCTGCTGGGGCAGTTGTCCCAGATGTATCACCTACATGTGCACTACTACATATAAATAACTTTGCTATTGAGTGATCATGTTTTACATCTTAAACTCCTGTAAAGCCAGCCTTCACTACTGCTTATGGCAACACATTCTATATATCAGTCACCTCATTAGAAAAATAAAACTGTCTTAACTTGAGTCAAGCCTGTCTTTTCCAAATATTAATCTCATGTACTCTCATTATTCACAGAATATAGCACAAATAAATTGGATTCCTTTATTCTAATGAACCCACCTACCCGGGTAACTTGGTAAATTTCTATAAGATCACCTTTTACCCTTCTTAGAGATTTTAACATAATTCTTATAACTTTCCATCCCCAGAATCACTGTTGTAGCTCTCCTCTGAACTATTTCCAACAAGTCAATATCATTTCATAGATAAGGAGACAACAACTGTACATACTACATAATACTCCATGTCAGGCCTAACCAGTGTTTATATATAATTAATATCTATAAATACACAATAAAATAATATTAGTATTAACTTATAATCACAGTAAGCTACGTGCTTAAAGTAAAACTAAAAATCAACCTGTTAAAGAGTATAATTAATTAAATATACTTTTCTTACATTCTTACTTATAAAGATTAGAATAAATTGTTTCTTAAGTTGGGTACCCTTCACTATTAACAATATTTTTGTCCATGATCCCAATATCTTATGAGGTTTGACCAGCTTGGAAGATTTAGGTTAGTCCTAAGTACACATATGTTAAGCTGACAATGCAAAGCAATCTATACAATAAAAGCATAATAATCAAAAACAAGAGGGTCGCTCAGTAGAGCACATACCTCCACCACTCAGCATTAATCATATTTGGCTCTCAAAAAATTAAAAAATATGTCAGCATGTCCATCATTATCAACAGATACAGACCTTTATTTGGCAGGACAATGAAGAAGAATATCTTACACATTTCCACCAAGTTTCATCAAAATCCAATCATTTTTGACCAAGTTATAAAGGAAAAATAGTGTGAAAAATCAGTCCCCAGGTTAACAGATAGGAATTTTTCGAATTTTTATGATTGTGCTGTGACCTTGACCCTCCAAAAACTAAACACTTCTAAGTTGGGTCATAGCCCAAATGAAAGTAACAACAGAGAAATAAAAGAGTATACCTAATTTACAGAACACAAAAACTATCTGTTAGTTTCAAGCACTGATTTAATGTGTTGATAAACATCAATATAAGCTTGTAAAAGCAACACTTTACACAACCCTCCCTAAAACATTTTGTGACCAAAGAAAACCCATTAAACAGCTCAACAATGTGACTTCAGAGGAGTGTGGCATCTGAGATAAACTGCTATGAGACATGTTACTGTTTAGGTGTGGAGTCAAGAGGAAGGGCAAAACAAAAAGTACAGTCAAAGACTAGCATTTATGAAGACACAAAATAATTAGTATGAAATTAAATGAATACCTGAATTGCACAATAAATTGGTTTTATAATGAAAATATAACAATGTTAAATGTAATACAAAGAAATCAATATATTATGCATATCATGAATTGTGTCTGACACAACTACTTTTGTCACTGGACAGTACACAGGAAGAAGGCAACAGGAAGCAATAAAGTCAAATATTTTGTAAAAGCTGGATTGTAAATACAATAAGCCTCAAGAAAGTTTAGTAATAATTATAATACTTTGAATGGAAAGTTACAGTAATCGTAAATATCGAAAAGAAAGTAAGTATATAATACAACTAATGATATAATGTCATAACTGCAAATGGAACTTATATATAGCTAGTATTAAATACACATCATAATAGCTTAAGTTAACACTATCACCTTAAACAACATCCAAATGATTGAAAGTGTAGATGGGGAAGTTTTTAAAATGCCATGATATATTGTAACACTTCTAAACCCATATTTGGTAGCAGACATATTGTTGAATTTCCCTCAGAAATTGAATGAATTTTGTGTTTAAAATACTTTACTACTACTTCTATAGCCAAGATACTTTTCAGTCACAATTTTGAGTGAGTTCCCATTTATAATAAATGTGTGATCTAAATTATGCTAACTCAAATGCATTGCCTGTAATTAAAGGTCATTTGCCAAATACTTACCTAACTTACTAATTGATCAATGTATTCTGTAATACCTTAACATCTTCAATACAGTTAAAAATACCCTGAAGTTTAATGTCATCAATTACTTCTACTAATTTACTAATTATGCTCTATCAATATCATTATGCAAGTAAGAAAAAAAAAAGCAAAGGCCCAAATACTGACTACTTAGGCACTCCACAAATAACAAATGTCCAGTCTGACTGGACTCCATTAATAACATGCATCATGAACTTTGATTATCAAATAATTACCTCCGACAATAACATCCGTATGTGTCCAGGAAATACTAGTTAATTAAATTGTAGGGTGGTTGGATGGGAGAAGGCAAAAACATCATTTCCTTCATCTGCAGAACAAATAACATGAGTGAAAAAACATAGATCAGTAAGGTGATATTTCCCTTTAGTGAATCCATGTTTGCTTTCATTTATAGTATCTTACTAAACAATTTTATACACCTTCTATCAGACTCTTCTACAATTTCACCTGTCACATAATTAAGACTAACTGGCCTATAATTTCCTGAGCAACTGTTATCACCACCTTTAAAAATACAAGTAAGTAACTCTAACCTTCAGACACCCATCCAATGTCTATTGACCTTCCAAAAATTAGAGATTTGCATACCTGATCTTTAAAAGTTTTTTTTAACCACCTTTTAAAACGCCGAGGAAAACTCTGTCTGGCCAAATGGCCTTCAATCACCTTATTTGTTTTTATGTTTTGTATTTCTTCTACTGTATTATTGAAATTTTTCTATAATTTCTTTTGTATGCTTATTTATTTACAGAAAATTAAAAGAAAAAAGCTAAATTTTATACTTATCAAGACAGACATTCTCTCTGCAATTTGTGTTTTATTTTACTGACTATATTTAATACAGAAGTATTGATTTTCATTTTATCTAATTAATTTCCCAAAATAATGCCATATGAAAAAATGATGTGGAAATTTCTTTATGTATGGGATTGTACTGTTTAATATCTTTTTTATAATTATTTTGTGGATTTCCATCTTGCACTTACATATCACTGAAAAAATCTGTTTATTCTAAAAACCCAGGATTGTAAATAAAGAATTTATATTATGTCAAGCACATATCTTCTCTATCCAGTGATGACAAAGCCTTTACATTATTATCAGCTGGGTCTATTTTGCCTTACTCAAAATTAAAAGTAGATTTAAATTGTTATTATTGCATTGTGACTTTACAGTGCATATCCTGAACAAATGGTTAATTCTTACTTTTGAGATAATGACTCATTTAAATTCAAATATAATTTACATTTTCTCATTACTGTGTCAAATTTTGCTATTACTCTTAGAATAATTATTTTTGGTCTTAAATGCAATCTTGTAATTTTTGGAACATTTTATTCACTAACAAATGTTAAACAAAACCAGTGTGGAAGCTTTTCTCCAAATAAATATTTTGTTTCTAAGTTAACATATCAAAACATATTTTACCACATGCACTATAGAGTTACAATAACAAGAACTGCAAATAAAGAATCAGTATTTTCTATGGTGGTATTAAAAGACAGTACCACAAATCTAAATACAGATAGAAAAACATAATGAAGAAAAAGATATTTGCATAATGATGGATAAGTCATTCAAGCCATCAAAGCAGTGCTATTTTGCAAGTAGTAAAGCTACTATAATTTTAGGGTATAATCAGATGTATGGAGCACAAGCAAAAAGAGGTAATTCTCTCTTTGTACAAGTCAATAATTAGGCCTCACATGGAATACTATGTACAGTCTTTGGTCTGCTTATCCAAGAAGGGCTATTGACTTATTGGAAAGGGTTCAGAGGAGAACTACTATGATGATTCTGAGGAGGGAAGTATTATCTCATACGGATGGGTTAAGATCTCAACTTCTCTTAAGAAAAGAAGGGTAAGAGGTGATCACATTGAAGTTTACTATAATTATCTCAGGAACTGAGAGGATACAAGCAAGTCCAATTTCACGGTGCTATATAGTGAAGACACTAGGAGAAGAAACAAGTTTAAGATTTGGAAAATATAGGCTAGGCTCCAGTTAAGACAGTTTTATTTTACTAACAGGGTGATTGGCTTATGGAATGAGTTATCAGCAGTAGTGGAGTCCAGCACTGTACATGAGCTTAAGAGATGAATTGATGATTTCCTGAAAAATAAAGGGCTAGTTTAAATTTTCACTTAAGGGCAAATGTGTAAAAATTACTTTGAAGGACCAAATAGCTTCTTGCTGTCTTTATGTTATTGATACTGAGCATCTACAGTTCTACACTAACTCAATGTGTGAAAATTAAAGCATTAGAATGGTAGGAATAATTACAGGCCTTTTTCTGTTGAAAAAAAGAAACTGCATTCAGGCAAGTTGCATTCAATGAGCAAACCAAAACTTGGGTCTTTTAAGTTACAAATTTATGAAAACTTTTTTTTAAAAAAAGAAATCTAAAAATTAGTTTTATAAGAACAATTTATTTTCAGATCACCTCTTGTAGGCCTCGGTGCATGTGAAGGACAAAGCACAATCATATGCAAATTGTATAAAATATTCAAAACCTTAAAAAATTTGGAAATATTAGAATCATTCCTGATTGTTAACTGACACACTTAGGACAGCATTTTCTGAAACTCTTAATTAGTTAAAATAACCACTGACTGAATCAATTGTTTGTCCTTAATTTTAACAAATCATAAGCTTTACTAGAGAAAAGAAATGAAAAATAAAGATAAGTGATTAATCTAATTTTGAAATTTGCCACTTTTAGTATATTCTAAAAGCATATTCTATAGTATATTCTAAGCATTAATAAGATGTGAAGAAATACTACCATGCTGCTCATTACTATTAGTGTGAAGTTTTAAGGTATAATAAATATATATAATTCATTATGTTCTGATAGTCAACATGGTTTTACTAAGGGAAAATCTTCTTGCCTTACAAATCTTTTGACATTCTTTGAAAAGGTTACTGCCTATGTAGATGAGGGTGAGGGTGTAGATTTGGTGTGTCTGGATTTTCAAAAAGCATTTGACATGGTGTCACATAAAAGGCTTGTAAAAAATATATCTCTATAGGTGTGGGAGATAAGTTAGCTAATTCGATAGAAGAGTGGCTGGCTGGAAGAAAGCAGAG
>NW_013667560.1:23894-27942 GCF_000517525.1 Limulus polyphemus
GTCTTAGGACCTTTGCTCTTTTTGATTTACATCAATGAAATAGATGAAGAAATGGTCAATAAATTACTTATATTTGCTGTGAAGAGGATGCTGCTGATTTACAAAAGGATTTAGATCATTTAGTGAGTTGGAAAAATAAGTTATAATAATAATAAATGCAAGATAATTGTCAGGTATACACGAATGTTCATTTTCAGCTTAATACAAGAGTATTATTTAATTTATACTGTTCAAGTGTTAAAGTAAGTTATTTTTACAAGCAATAGGTATGGCAAATTTGCTTACGTAACTGTTTACAAGTCATATATTGTGTAGTTCAATTGTGAATTGAGGTCACATTACTTGAATTTTCTGTATTTTTCTGTTGCTTTAAGTATTGTTACATCATAGCATTTTGTAGTTTATAGAAAGTTCTAGGCCTCAGTTGGGCAATGTATGTATGTATGTATGTATGTATGTATGCGTGTGTATATATATATATATATATCTGTATAGACAACCAAGTTATCGCAAGTTAAGTTAGTGAAAGTAAGACAAAGTTATTGAGAGTTACAGATCTAGACTGTATTTGCAAGTTTAGCCATAAAAAAGTATATAGTGTCGACTTCAAAAATGTTATAACCATAGATTGTATTGTAATAAACAGAGTAGAGGAGAATAATTCATTTTTAAACTGGGTTTTAAAGTAACTGAACCAGCCTATGTGGACTTCTGACATAAAAGAAAATTATTTAAAGCTATATATACAATTGTGGTAACCCAAAGGGTGAAGTAAATAAATTCATCACTAATTATATTGTGATAACAGAGTAGAGGAGAATAATTTGTCTTTTCAAAGTGTGTTCTAAATTAATTGAACCTGCCTATGTGGGCTTTGAGAAAATGAGAATTATTTAAAGTTCTGGATACAACTTTGATAACTAATGGTGTAACAATTTGTTGCACGTACATTTGATGTGTTTTGAATATATTATTTTAAAACAAGTGAATTGTGTGCTGTCTGTTTATTGTTCAAATTTATTGTGAACAAATCACATATACCTATGATAAAGAACCTGGCCCTAACAAATACCTGAGAACAGTGCATGTGAGTTATCATAATTTGAATTATAATTATAATTTGGATGGGAATAATCTTAACAGTGCCATAAAAGAAAGGGATCTTGGTGTAATGGTTGATCAGTTTCTTAAACTATCTCAGCAGTGTGCTGTTGCTAGTGGTAGGGCAAATAGCATTTTAGGTTTTACCTACAGAAATATTAGATACAAGTCTAAGGAGGTTATAATTTCATTGCATAGGTCATTAGTTAGGCCATATTTGAAGTATTGTGTTTAGTCTTGGGCTCCTTACCTTAGGAAGGACATTGAATTGTTGGAAAGGGTTTAGAGGAGAGTTACTAGAATGGTGCCTGGGATGGAAGGGTTGTCATATGATGAGAGACTGAGTTCTCTCAAATTTTCTCTTTAAAAAAGAATTAGAAAGGATCTGATTGAGGTGTTTAAGATTGTAAATGGAATTGATAGTCTTAATGCATCATCTTTATTCATACTTAACAATGAGAATAGTATGACTGGGGGACACAAATATAAATTTTGGCAGGATAGGAATCACCTTCAGCTAAGACAGCAGTATTTTTCTAACGGGGTGGTTGGCCTTTAGAATGGGTTGCCTTTGGATGTTGTAAAGGCAGTATATTTAAGTGAGTTTAAGAGAAAGCTTGAATGATAAGGGCTGGCTTTAAGATTTTTTAAAACTTATTACTTAATAGTTTTAGTTTATAGGATGGGACAGCCAAGATGGACCAATAGGTCCCTTGTTGTCTCAAAACTTATTAATTGTTATATCCCTAAAATTACAACTAATACTTATTTTTTACTTTGTTAACGAACTTAAACTTATTGGAAGACTAAGAATGGAAATTCAAACAATCTATTTCAACTTTCTCTGAAGTTTAAGTTTGTGCTAATCTTTACACTCACACAAGTCACAGTCATATTATCACTATCACAGTATCAGTGTCAAATATATGATCAAGCTTGTTTTCGGCTACTTAAATACTTTAAAGGCCATGGTAATATGCACCTGCAATATTTCAGTACAGAATAGAAATATTCAATTCAAACGTAACAGTATATGTTTTTTACACCAATATTGCTCATATTAAACGGTAATACTATTACAAATTTAGCCTTAACAACAAGGCTTAGACATAGCCTAATTACGTTACTTTTCAAGTTAAACCTAACCTTAATCAACACTACTACAATGAAAACTATTGATACACATTTAACAACTGAATTTCACTTTTTTTTTATAATTATTTGGCAATAGATCTTAGGCAATGACAAAAATGTTAGCTAATATTTAAATAATTGCGGTGCTGGCGTGGTAAATAAGCTTACCATCGCAAATAAAAATTCTTTCCAATACCACTTCAGTGGCGACACCTGGTTCTGTTCATAAGCCTTTCAGGTAGAACTTGTAAGTTGTATACTCAAACAAGCTACTGACCGATGCAATGTTTGGCAACATAAGAATCGAGGGGCTTATAAGTTATAGGGCATCGAGGGTGGGGCAATAGATAAATAAAGATGTTAACAAATACTGAAATATCATTTAAAATTTAACTATTAAAATGCAACATTTTATTAAAGTTAAGAAAAGAACCTCGTAATCTGGATTAACTTATCTTTACCTGAAGCATACCGGCTGCTGTTTCACCTCCCCGTCACGCTAAATTCTCGAATATTATCGAAAATGACGAGGTCCTCCAGCTGTTCAAAACCACAGCAACAAAAACGCTTCCGTTCTCGTTTTCCTCTCTCTCTATCATTTTTTAGTAGATAATTATTTAAATAATTTAAATTCTAATAGCAAGTTAAATTACTTAATTTGTTATTATGATGCAACTGTATTGAAAAAATCTTCATTAATACAGATTATATTATCTATTATTTTAAAAAGTCGTTATCATTATACAAAAAATATTATTTTTTAGCAATTAATACTTTTAAAGTTTAAAGCTTGAGATATACATATGTTATCCAGTGCTTAGAAGTTAGTAATTATAATAGGGTGGTAACATAAAAAACATAGTGATAAATTAAATTATTCAACAAATAAAAAACTTTATAAAAAAAAAATTGATGATATTATCAGGCCCGTACGCAGAATGTTTAAAAGGGGTTCTAATTTGTGAGATCAAAAGCCATCACATATTGTGCCAAGCACAATCAGCATGCTAATGATAACGGGGGGGGGGGGGGGTTGAGGGCAAGCCCCCAGAACAATAGTAAAAAATAGGTTCTGTGAAATTAAATCTGGAAGCAGTTTTACATGAAATATAGCTTAAACAATTGCCAGGCTCTTCACATAAAATCCACAAACATTCAATGAAAAGTCAACAGATCATCATTCTATTGTAACACTGCATGGGGAGCTAGACTTTAGATCACGAAAATAGGGGGTTCAGCCAACCCCTCCTGCGTACTTGCGTGACCACGCAATAATAGTTATAAATGCTATCGGCTCAAACACTGCAGTGGTATTTCAATGATAAATGTAGCATATAGTTACCTAACATAATTTACGAACAACTAGGAACCATTTTGTACTTTAAGATTGTCCTTACACATTTCCTCTTGGGATAGGTAAAAATTGAAATCTATCCTCTACTTTTCAGGAAACCATCAGTTATCCTCTTAAATTCCTGTAGAATGGTGGATTCCATTACTGTCAACGGCAACTTATCCCATAAATGGCTTAATGCTCCTGTCCTTCGTACTAGGTCTACGAACTTTCAAATACTACGAAGATTAGGCATAACTGTGTGTTAGGTTTGTCCTTCAGTATATAGTGCTTATAACTCGATCTTTGTGTATTATCTCATCCAAATTTACTGTAAGAGAATTTGACTTTTATCTGTCCTGTAGTATACAAGTATACTGTGCGTTTTCTACTTCTTTATATTGTTACGTCTCTGGTCGTTAGTTAATTTTCCGTATAATTTCTTTCTCAAGAAACTTTAGCGATACAAGTCCTTTCTTA
>NW_013667560.1:28329-29340 GCF_000517525.1 Limulus polyphemus
TTCAGAAAGTGACGTGAACGTTCGAGAAGTGCATGACGTGTTACTAGCGTCACGTGACCTCCGCTGTCGTAACACTGCCCCTTCCTTAGTATTGTTCGTTCCGAACAATAGCCACTTACATTAAACAATAAACAATAACTTAATTAAGTGTACAGAATTTACAAACACAAAATTACAATTCAACAAAGTCTCTTAATTTCACGGGATGTATCTTCTTCGATACTGGTCTCCATCTCGTTGGCTTCTGCTTCATGTGGGGTTCGTCTGCTTCATCAGGAAACGTCCTATCATTGGTAACAGTCACATCAGTGGAAGTAACTTTATCAAGGGCTTCACTGTTTCCCTTCTCAAAACCGAGTAGAGTTTCTTCTTCGACGTTGGCTTTTTCAGGTGACACGTCTTCAGCAGCGCCGTTTGTTCCGTTGTTCACTTCATCCCAACTGAAATATTCTGGACCATGATAATGCCAAAGCCTGTTGGCATGCACCACCTTTGGCTTCCCTTTGGTCTTCCTGGGATTATACAACCACACCGTGTCTCCTGGTATAAAGCTACTTCAGTAGATCTCTTATCATAATATAACTTCATCGAATTAGCAGACATTTTCAAGTTTGAATACATTTGATGGTGAATATCATCCATCCTTTCCGATAACACTTTCACAAACTCTGACACATTTTCAGGCAACTCTTCATAAGGGGGGCATTCTGTGAACAGATCCACTGGCAACCGAAGTTCACGACCAAACATCAACTTTGCTGAAGTGTATCCAGTGGCTTCATGCTCTGCTATCCTATAGGCCATCAACAGTGGAGAGAGCAAGACATCCCAGTCATCTTGGTGGATATTACAAAACTTTGCCAATTCCTGTCCCAGTGTCCAGTTGTACTTTTCTTCCATCCCATCGGACTGTGGGTGAAGTGGCGTTGTCCTGGTCTTTTGAATGCCAAACAACTTGCAGCATTCTTGGAACACAGCCGATTCGAAGTTACGGTCTTGATCTGAATGTTT
>NW_013667560.1:30340-31987 GCF_000517525.1 Limulus polyphemus
ATAGCTGCAAGATCACTCATTGTATGTAAAGTTGGACAGTTATATTTTCGTCTGGCAGACAGGTGACATCTTTAAGTGATGACCTCCCAATTTAGTATTTCATTAGGAATGACCGCTCACATGAAAAGTGCTAATCACTTGTAATATATTTGACTGTTAAAGATTTACATAACTAAGATAAAATTTATTCAGCCTGGAACAGGAGATCACCAGATCTAGACTTGTTTAAGATCAGATTTAGAGCATCTTCAGATGTGATTGTTTTTAATACACATTGTTCATTCTAATTGTATATTTATATTCAGTCTCTCTTTATTTTTCACGAATTTGGTTAGTCAGAGAAAACAAAATTATTTTTGCAGTAGATTTCTTGGAAAATCTCCTGTTATTTATCAAGTCTGTCTTGTAACTATTAAGGGGAGCTGTTTTGGCTGAATATACTACAGAATAGATAGGTAGAAGAAAGTTTTGGTGCTATGGCCACAGGATATCCTACTGCAGAGTTTTCTGTATTTTTTCTGTCGTGTGCATCACCCTTATTTAAACTCTTTTGTATTTAAATTTAATAGCTTTGTTTGCAAAAAAAAACGATATTTTTCAGAGCTTGTGAACATGAGGGAGAGTTGGTCCCCAAAGGAAGATGGTTGTTTGAATAAGTTGTTGGAATTAGGAAAAAAATATTTTGCATGTAGGACATTTGCTGATGTGGCAAAGGTCCATGACTTTTTCCTCAATGTGACCAATAATTCCGGAAAGAGATGTGCCAATATCTAGTGCATTAAGATCAGTCAGTTAAGTTCTCACCCTGAAGACTGACATAAGTGTGAGGAAGGCACAAACAACTGAGAGTTATTGTAATAGTATAGTGTCTGGCGAATCTGAGACTGAATGGAGCGTCTTCAATAGGACTCCCAGGCCTCTGCCAATAAGAGTAAACCCATCTCCAGCTTTGGTCGAAGCCATGATAATATAGTTGGGAAATATTGTAAGTAAAGTTAAATACACAGTACACCAACAGAAACTATCTCACTTGCAGGTGAGATGGCAAGCAGTAGTGATAAGAAAGGTGATTCTTGAGGCAGTTGTGAGTTTTCCAAGCTGGTAGTTTTGTTACATGACCATAGATCATAGAGAAGCCTGGGGTTTAATAAGACCAATGTACAAGATGCTGAGAGCAACATATTATTAACATAACATAACATTAAAGGACAGCAAGGGACCTTTTGGTCCATTAGGTTGTCCTATCCACTAAATTAAAGGAAATCCTTAAGAAATCAAAGCCAGCTCTTATCATTCATCAAGTCTTATCAAGTATTTATCAAGTCTTTCCTCAAACTCCCTTAAACTAACTGCATTTACCACAGCTGAAGGCATCCTGTTCCAGAGGCCAACCACCATTTTAAAAAGTAAAACTGTATTAGCTGAAGATGACTTATTCCTTGATAAAATTTATATTTGTGTTCCCTAGTCTTATCATCCTCACTATTAAATACGAAAAAAGATGATGCATCAACGTTATTAATTCCCTTAACAATCTTAAATACCTGGACCAGAACCCCTTTAACTCTTCTTTTTTTTTTCAAGTAAAACAAGCTCAGAAATCTGAAATCTGTCTTTATATGATAACCTTTCCATCACAAGTGTGGT
>NW_013667560.1:32564-53510 GCF_000517525.1 Limulus polyphemus
ACTAGCTGCCTTTCCGGCTAGTCTTACACTGCTAAATTAGGGACGGCTAACGCAGATAGCCCTCGTGTAGCTTTGCGCGAAATTAAAACAAACAAACAAACCATCACAAGTATCAGCTTAGTAGCCTTCCTCTGAACCCTTCTATCAATTCATTGTCCTTTTTCAGGTAAAGAGCCCAAGACTAAACACAATACTCCAAATGTGGCCTAATCAATGACCTATAAACAATGACATTAGACTTGTATTCAAATTTCTGTAGATGCAACCTAAAGTGAGTGACTTAAAAGATTGATCAACTAGAACACCAAGATATTTTTCTTTCATAACATTGTTAAAATTATTCCCATCACAATTGTGCTCATAATTCAAATTGTGGTAACCCATATGCGTTACCTTGCATTTATTATAATTAAAAGTCATCTGCTATTTATTTGCCTAACTCACCAAATAATCCAAATTCTTTTGTAAAGCAGTAGATCCTCTTCACAGCCAACAACACCCAAAACTTTAATGTCCTCAGCAACTTTAAATAATCTATTAACCACTCTTCATTTTTGTCATTTACGTAAATCAAAAACAAAGCAAATGTCTTAACATTGATTCCTGAGCTACCCCACTTGTAACATCAATCCAGTTTGACTTAAGTCCATTTACAACAACCCTCTGCTTTTTTTTTTCATCTAGCCAGTTTTCTATCCAATGAGTAAATCTATCCCCACACCTACCCATAGAAATAAGTGTTCAACTTGTCTTTTATGTAGCAACTTGTCAAGTGCTTTTTGAAAATCCAGATTCATCAAACCTACTACCTTACCCAACTATACATAAGCAATGACCTCTTCAAAGAATGTCAAAAGATTAGTAAGGCAAGATTTTCCCTAGTAAAATCATTCTGACTATCCAACAACATTTTAAACTTTGCTAAGTAACTTTGCAGAGCATCTTTTATCAGACTTTCAAAAACATTTCCCAGAACTAATGTAACACTGATGGGCCTATAATTACTGGTACAATTTTTATCACATCTTTTAAAAACAGGATTAACATTAGCAAACTTTCAATCTTCTGGCGCCTGCCCACTATTCAAGGGCTTAGAACGGATAATTGCAAGTGGTTCACATATTCAGTCCTTAACCTCTTTCAAAAACCTTGGATTAATATTACCTGGTCCAAGTGCTTTAATATTTTTAAACTATACAAGTTTTATTAACAAACTCAGAATTAATATGACCATCTTGTTCAATTTGTTTCCATCTAGCAACTGCACAGGGTGAGGAATACTACTTAAATCTTCATTAGTAAAAACTGAAGTAGAATTTAATAATTCAGCTGTCCCATAATCGTCTGATATTAGCTTTCTGGTGTAATCTACTCACATCCTAATATTTTGTTTACCCATAATGCATTTGAAGAAATCCTTACTATTTATTTTTACTTTTCAGCAAACCTTTTTTCTAGTTTTTTTATTTCCTAATTTCTCGTTTGGCCAGCTCTCTTGAATTTCCATAGCCCTCCATTTCCCCCATCATTGCAATAAATTGATTTGTATTTATATTAATGATGATTTTCTTTATTTCTATCCTTTATATTCTTTGTGATTCAACCTAGTTTTTTTACTTGGAGCCACCCTTTTTTGTCTACAAGGATCATGTCTATCATCAATATTTGAAAATTAAGATAAAAATTTCATCACATTTGGTCAGTATCTCCAATTAATTCGGTTGCCCAACTTACAGTAAATAATTATTGTCTTATCTGCTACCCTGGATTATGGACCGACTATTTGTCTGATGCTTACCATCCTATATCCACAATACTGATGACAATTAAGTCAAGTGTTGGCTGATAGTTTCTTGGGAAGAACCTTTGGCTACAACCACAGGCTCAATAAGTGAAACAAACTTTCGTGGGTACAGCAAAAGAAAATCTGAACTGTTTCTTAAAGCATTTAACTTGAAAAACAAACAAACTAAAGAATACAGAATAATAACATGCAAAAAGCAATATACGTCACATAACTATCACAATTTGTCTGACTTTCTAACTGTACAACAAACGTCGTTAGAAACTAAGCAAAGTTGGTCGATATATTTCCCGTGAGAACAAAGGTAAAACTGTAACAGAAACTACACATTGTCTATTGAGAAAAGAAAGTAGAATAATATGTCATTTCAAAGGCGGAACCCTTATTTTCCTATTGGTTATACATAATATAGGACAGAAAGTCAGAGAACTATTGCCAAGTTCTGAAAAGGAGGATTGACAGGTGGATGTAGCAAGAGGAGTCTGATTTTTTTATTTGACAGCTCTGTAACTAATTAAAATTAGTTACGAGGTTGTTCTTCAAGTTTCTAGGTCAAGAGGTTGCAGAAAAGTTTGCCAAACCTGCATAAATCATAGGATTCCCAGGAAGATGAATCTATTAAGGAGACAGGTAGGCCAAGCGAGAAGTGTTGAAGGGCTGAAGATGAAATAATCGTACCTGAAGATCCGACAGAGGATAGATTAATGAAGAGGTAGTGTGGATACTTCTATAAAGAACATGAAAATATATTGCGTTGGAGAAATAAACGAGCAGTAGTAGTGGAAAATCAACTCTGCCTATGCCGACTGTTGGAGTAGGGTGACTGGCTGATATATCCCTAACGTTCGACAAGGGATCAATTCGACCTGGTCTTAATGAGCCCTTCTGCTTTTCAAAGACTCATGGACGAAAATTCATAGTTGAATGATGTAAAGCATATCCTTGGCTTGAATATTCTGCATCTTCTGACAAAGTTTACTGTTTTGTCTGTTGTCATTTTACTACAGGTGCTAAATATCAAGGTGAGCAAGTTTTTGTGACTGAAGAGTTCAATATATGGAAAAAGTTCACAAGTGAATATCCAAAAAACAATAAACTTCTCAAACACAAGCAGCCTGATGCACATCTGAATATAATGCTTATTTAGGATCAAATCTTTCTGAGAAAACAGAAGTGGACTATGTTAACGAAGCTCACTGGAAAAAATATGAAATATATCAAAATACTTGCAGATACGTTGAGCCTTACAGCTGTCCAAAACATAGCTCAGAGGGGTCATCATGAAGGAGACACAGCCGAAAATAAAGGAACCTTTTTGGAAATATTAAACTTCTCAAACACTAATTCCCAGATCCTAAATTAGCAACTGTGTTAAATTCATAAAAATACCAAATATATATATATACACCATGGTGTTATTTTAAATATCCTCGGTGATATAATTTTGGACGAAATAAGAGAAGCTCACTTCTTTTCATCCTTAGTTGATGAAACTAAAGACCTATCCAAAACAGAGCAGATGAGTTTGGTACTTCGGTACTTTAATGATTCAAAAGTTCATGAAGAATTTCTTGGTTTTGAAGTCGCTGATGAACTCGACGCAGAATCGTTGGTCAAATATATTCTGGAGAAGTTAAAGGACAACGGACATGATGTCACAAATATGATTGGTCAAGAATATGATGGCACTGCCGTCAGGAGTGGCAAGTGCTCTGGAGTTCAACAGAAAATAAGACAAATCGTACTTCAAGCCATCTACATTCACTATTTTGCTTCTCGTCTAAATTTGGTCATCGTATATAGTGTGAAATCTGTTGCCCCTGTGGCTGACTTTTACTCAACGTTACAGACTTTTAAGTGATTATAGTATTCATGCACAGTGGATTGCTTTCCAGAAAAGATATGCACCTAAATGAAAAGCCTGTAATTTAAAACAATGTCAGAAACACGATGGGCCTTCCATGTGCGTGCTGTAAGTGCAATTGTAGCAAGATTTGACTATTTTATTAAATGTCTGTAGCATGTTGACATAAGTGATAGCAATCGAGACCATGCATTAAATGCCTAATCCGTTTTGGTGCAACTTTTGGTGCAAATATTCATATACTGTATGCTGTTTCTGTATGAAATCTTACATAAAGCAAAAGGAGTGTCAGTTATGTTGCAAAGTTCCAAGTTAGATTACTTGAAAGTAGCCGATCTCATTGAGAGTCTTCTAGCAGAGTTGCAAACGTACAGATGTGACGAGAAAGCTGCAGATTATTTCCAACGTTCTTGTGGCATTGCTACCAAAAATGACCTGAAATGTTGCCGTCAGCGTCACTTACAGAGCTCCACGCCATCAAACATAGATGACTTTGTAATTCTAACCACACTTGGAAGGATATGAAACGAGCCATCTTGTTTCCAACCATTGATAGTTTTATTGGAGAACTAAGCAAACGAGTCAGTGGGAAAAATCTCCAAATGTTCCGCTCCCTGTCAGTAAATGACCCCAAGTTTGAAAGTTTATTCGATTTTGAGACCATTAAGCCTCTTGCAGCCCTTTATAGGCTGAATCTTGAAGACATATATAAATGGAAATGAGGTAAGATATGAGAATGAATGAGCACTCAGGTGCGACATTTGGAGCAGCCGAGGACTTTGCAGAACATCTCAAACCCCTATTTATAGCTTTTACTGAACATTACAAGGTCATAAAGATAGCAGTAACTTACCCAGTTAGCAAAGCCGGCTGTGAAAGGAGCTTTAACAAGCTAAAACTGATCAAAAATCATATTAGAACCAATATGACAGATAAGAGCCTGAATAGTCTTACAGTAATTAGAGTGCGCAGAGAACGTGCTCTTTCCATTTATCTTGATGATGTTGTTGACAAGTTCATTACTAAGTTTCCAAATACAAGGTTAACGTTGGTTTGAAGTCGGAGAGGTGGATAATTCCTGTTGATGTCTTGATATATTCATGCTTTTAACTATTATTCCTCAATCCACTTTTAAAGGAATTTGTTATCCTCCCCCAAAAAAGAACAATTGCTAGTTATGCTAGAATGGTCAAAAACCTTTTGATCCTGTCCGAGGTCTGTGAGTATTTTAGGTCTTTAAAACTCAATATAAAGTACTTTTTGAAACGCAACATTGGGTCAATGTAATTTAGTACGCTAAAAATTTGGGAGAATAACGAGTCCCTTTAAAATTACACATGAGTATAAGATGTCTTGTTTTTGCCCCCCCCCCCAAAAAAAAAATTATTTTTTTGGTGCTGGCATCGCCACTTAGTATGAGGGAGTGCTATACTATCACTACAAAGCACAATGCCCAACCAGTGATTCGGTTAGTTGTTCTAAAATCTCCAAGATTAAATATATTTTAATCTTTACATGGTATGTAGATCAGAGGTCACCAATATCTTGAACTACAGTCAACATATAGAAACATTCATCCAAAAATGTACAGCAAATGTGTAACACTGCACTGCCTTTATAATGTAGAGAAAGAATAATCATCACCAAGGAAAACCCTAAAAAGTGAGCTGAAGATTCTCCATTTCATGGATTCCTTACTAAAATCACCCACAGTAATCATTACTTCTGTAAGTAATTGATCACTTCAATAAGTAGACTACAGCATAAGCACTAGCTGGTATGTTGGCTCAAACATAAAGTGGATTATCAAACTAAGACGATCACCTGTCAGATTAAATTATGGTGTAATATGCAAAAGAGAGAAGCAGTTCAACAGCCTAGTTGTGCTTTCCATAGATGTCAAACGGTTCCACCAATTATAAAATTATCACAATGTCTGCAAGAATTTATGGAGTGATTATGACCCACATTAATAAATGAGTATTAATTTTCTTGTCAACAGATAAGAAAGATGACTGAATGACAAAAGAAGGTATATGATAATACAGGGAAAGAACATAATTTTGAACAAAGAAACTGTTTGTTTTTCTGACATGTTTAAGCAGCATGTAACCCACTCATGCCCGGCTGGATTGGACTTCATTTTGTGTTACAGTAACTCAATCCATAAAACAATGAGATTCAGTAGTGAAAAGTGGCATGGGAAAGTGCGTAGAACATGTTGATAAACTGAATCTGTATGTGACTGCCAAGATTCTGAAACAATTATTGAACCAGGAAGCAGAAAGTAGATAAAATAACGTGCAGACGATGGTGTGGGCAATGCCAAATATAGTTTTGATACAGCAGAAGAAGAGGAGGAGTAAAATAGTATTAATCTTTTCTGGCTACATAATTGAAACTCAAAAGAAGAAGATATGTCACTCATATGAGTAATACACTCTGACTCATGGTCAAGTTAAGAGTCAACATACAGGATGGTTCTAAGGCTGAAAGGGTGTTGAACCCTTTGCTTTTCAAGATACCTGGTAAAGTTATGCAATATTTCTGCAGTTTCAGCTGTTAGAACAATTGTATGATCAACATCTGAAAAGAAGAGTGACCCTGAGCCATAAGTAGAATTTTAATATAGAATACTTGCATGTTATTTTGTGTTATCCAGTCGATTAGGATTATCAAAAACTTCATAATGATGGCTAGAAAGTCTAGAAAATAAACATCTGGTAAGTTTTTGACACAGTAAAATTTTGTCTTACTTAGGCAATGAAATAGAGAGAGAGGGAGGAAATACTATAGAGTAGTGATTACTGTCCTGTACTAATATTATTTAATAATTTTAATTTTTGCTACAAAGAAAATAAGTTTTTTTTAATTGTTTGCTTTTATTTTGTGATAATAACATTGGGGTGTATACTCACAAGTGGCGACATGAGTGGTCAGCAAAAGGGTTAATTTAAAGTTCAGCAATCAAATGCACAACATAGCAGCTGCCATCCTACTGTGTTCATACTTTGTATGAGCAACATTATTTTGTGTATATTGTACACTTAAGGACGAATGTGACCCAGTGGTTAGTGTGTCTGACTGTGGACCTGAGGTTTGTGCCACATTGCCACACACAAAAAAAGATATTGCACTTTGGAGTCATGGGTGCGTTATAAGAGTGACAACCAAATCTGACTATTTGGTCTGAGAAGAGCTAGCAGTGGGTTGTGTTGACAAGTTGTCTTCTTTCTAATCTATGGCTTCAAAATTAGGGTAAGCTAGTGCAGATAGCCCTCGAGTAGCTTTCCTAGAAAATCTACAAAAAATCTGAAAACAGTATAGTAAATATCCATAAAATCGTATTAGTCAGAATGCACATATCAATCAAAGCACTTGTGTCCGAGAATTAAAATTTTGAAGAAAAAATATACTACTGAAATACAATTGCGAAATATAGAATGCAACTTGATCATTAATATATCTGTCTTGATTGTACAGTACGAATTCAGCTCCAGAAAGCTAACTTTTGGTGGCTACTAAGTACAGTGTGGGAAAATAAGCAAATTTTAAGAAAGTTTGGAAGTTCAGGAATATTTTCAAACTGTACAAACAAGTATTCTCTTGAATTCTGTGTGCCAAATGTACAGAGTACAAGTTTAATGTCCTGTCTTTTCGTATTGTCACACACACTTATAGGCATGAAAACAATAAATTCTAGGGTGGTAAAAGAATAGTTAATAGATCGAAAAGCTATGAACAAGTCAGACCAAATGTGGCTTAGTGGCTAGTATGTGTAGACTGGGAATAAGAGGGTTCATGATTTACAGTTCATTGCCGCAAAACTATGATCTAAACTTTGGAGCCACAGGTGTGTTGTAAGAGTAATTGTCAAGTCCTACTATTCAATCAGACAATAGTAGCCCCAGAGTTCACAGTGGGTGCTGCTGACTAGCTGCTTTCCCTATAGTTTATCAGTTCAAAATTAGGGTAGAATTTGCACAAACAACCCTTGTGTATACTGACATAAAACATTTAAAAATACAAACACTTATAAGCCAATTAATAGCATAGGTAATGATATATTCTATGTACAGTCAGTTTAATAAGGCTTTTGCAGTAGTAATTATGTTGTAAACTATTAGTTTTTGCTTACAATTGTCTTTTATTTTTTTCTCCATACTAAGTTGTAGTGTCATATGGAGTGGTGTTTCTAACCATAACATGAGAACTAAGTAGCCACTTCATGTTAGTGCACACATACGTAGAGATATTGTATTGAGTTGAGATTGCTGAGACTGCTGCAATAGAATAAAAAACCTTATTTTCTGCTACATTTTAAAAAACAAAACCCAAAAAAAAAAACATAAGAGTACTTAATGATGACAAAACCTTGTCGAAACGTTGTACATTTGCTGTTATGTTAAACTTATATTAAAGTTTTTCTTTATTACCTATTCAAGCCGTCTCCAAGCATTATAAGTGTGTAAGTTGAATGTAGGTTTCAACATCATCACACTATGAAGTAATGTGAGCTCTTCACCCATCTTGGGATAGGTTGACCAATGCTGAACTCATTGCTCTTACCTATTGAACTTAGTGACAGTCAATGGTCAAATTAACCATTCTTGCTTTGACCAGAAACAAGTGCAGTTTTCTTCAGTTTTTGCTTTTAAACTTTAAGTTTAAACTTCATTTTGAAGGACATTCAAGGCTTAGATGTCAACTCAACTGTGAAGCTATTAAGTTCCTTGTTACAAATGCATCTCCAGCTGCTACGCCAATAGACATAGGCCTTCTAGTCCACATTTTCTGATTATTTCACTAATGAAAGATGAGAGGGTACATTACTGCTCAGTTGCATGTGTACGTTGGTAAGAACCTATTACGTGGTTGTTTTTATTACATTTCAAAAACTAAATTACTAGATGAAACGGTTTGAAACTTCAAATAAACTTTTTTCAGCTTATGTAGCTTCTGCAAATCAAATATATTTTTATGGATTTGCAGCTTTACAAGTTCATTTTTTCTAAAGAAACAATTAAGATGCTTACGTTTATTATAGATTTTAGATAGCGGTTTTTTTTGCCTTCCTACATTTTTAAAACATTTTTTTTATAAAGTTTTCCATTTTATAAAACTGTACATTTATTTTTGTTTTTGATTTCGAAAATACCACATCAGTTACAATTTTCTTTTTATCATTAGGATCAAGTAAGTTTATAAAAATAGACCTAGAATGTTCTAGATGATGTCTTGAAAATCTATTTTGATAAATATCTGGAAGAGATTTTAATACCTAGTGGGCTAGTCATTTAGTAATTTAGCTGTAAGTCATTGTTTAGTTTTCAGTGGTAAAGCGCCATTTAGTTTGATTGAAATATTTGGATCAGTGTAAATTATTTTGTATTCTGTTACTCTATCGATTACACTTAATTTTATTTTTACACTAATTGCAGTAGTGTTAGCAGGGTATTTTTATTTGAAACTAATTTGTAAAGTTAGGCCTAAAATCTAGTATGACTTACAATAGCATACAAGCTTTATTTTATTTATTTAAACCATAACAGGAGTTCAGTTTGAAGAAAGAGTCGGCAGAATTTCAAAATGGAATATGCAGACCCTTCCCAACTGGAGTGTTGAGGAATATTTTATTTCCCTTCACCCCGCTCGCGAGAGTTTCTTTGAAATTTCAAAGGTATTGTTACGTCTCTGGTCGTTAGTTAACTTCCCGTATAATTTCTTTCCGATGAAACTTTAGCGACACAAGTCCTTTCTTAAATAAAACTAGTTTATTCTTTCTCAATACAACTTTGAAATTCACTTAATTTTAACGGTCACACTATAAGTTAAACAAACGCTATAATCCACAACGAACGACTCACGTGCTCAACTCAACAGTACGTCTCTGTCTTTGTCTGCAGTTCAATTACACAACATTATTCCCGTCACTTCTTGGCGGCTTATATACAAGAATACCGCATATTTTAGTAACCTCTCGAGGTTTCATGAACGTTCTAAAAGAGCATGACGTGTTACTAGAGTCACATGACCTCCGCTGTCGTAACACTATTAATTATAACTATTGTAATGTAGTGTTAAATATTTCCCAGAAGTAAATTCCAGCTTGTAGAAATATTAAGAAAGGACTAAACTAAACTTGTTTATCATTACGAGGACTGGACTTTGAATTTCAGAAGTGCGATTATTTTGATGAAAATTAAATATCGAACTTTAAATATACTTCAAGTTAAAGTTAATTGTTTAAGATAATGGCTACATTGTTCAGAAGTGAGGTCCAAGCATTACTGGTCATGATGAAATTATTAAAAGAAGGTCAGGAAAAAAAAAGAGACTGAAAGTGACAGGAATGAGACATAAAATTTGAAAAAAGACCAAGAAGAAATTTACAAATAAGTTAAAACAGGACCAACACAAAAAAGTCAGAAAATTAAAAGAAGAACAAGAAGAATGTTACAGGAAATAAAAAGAATACCAAGGGGTAAGAGGCTGAAATTTAAGATAGGAGTTAAAAGAAAGAGACGTATTATTGCAAGAAGAATTAAAATCAGAAGTAAATCTGATTGAAGACGAGATCCATGAAGCTACTGGAAGCGTAGAGGGATTACAACAACAAGTTTGAAGAAGTGCACATATATATAAAAAAAGTACAGAAAGGCTGTAATGATTTTGTTTGTTTTGAATTTCGCGCAAAGCTACACTAGGGTTATCTGCGCTAGCCGTCACCTAATTTAGCAGTGCAAGACTAGAGGAAAGACAGCTAGTCATCACCACCCACCACCAACTCTTGGGCCACTCTTTTACCAACGAATAGTGGGTTTGACCATCACATTATAATGCCCCATGGCAAAAGGGCGAGCATGTTTGGTGTGACGGGGATTCGAACCCACAACCCTCAGATTGCGAGTCGAGCTCCCTAACCACCTGGCCATGCCAAGCCAGGCTGTAATGACAAAACTGAAGAAGTATGGAAAGACATCAACACAGTAAAAAAATGTAATGACATAATCAGAGAAGTACAAAAAGAGATCACTGAAATGGAAACGAACACCAGCAACAGAATAAAACATCTGGAAAATGAATTGGTAAATGCAAAGATTATATTAGCAGCACCTCTTTCTGAATCTGCTCAAGATAAATTGGAATACGTATATTACGTCGTTCTTGTTGGTGGATTTTTTTTATTACCTAAAGCTAGTTTGTATCTTGGTTCTCAAGGAATGAACAAACATACATTATCATCACTGAAAGCGGCGATGAGGTGGAATACAATGTGGTAACTAGATCCATCCAAAAAACACTTGAACGAAAAACAAATCAAACTAAAATTCTGCTTTAACTCAAACAATAAGTGATATCCTACAAACACAACAAAATATAGTAACCAGGAAGAATACCAGAAAGAGGGAAGTTTTATAGATGTGGGAAACCTGGCCATTACAGTCAAAACTGTGAGGATCAACAGCTGTTAATACACTAAAGAGACAATACCCTAAGAATGAAGCTTTGAGCACAACAAGATTAAAGCAACAACAAAGGGCTAACTAAGAAACAGGAATTAGCTGTACTTATAGGGTAAAGCTAAGCTGAGAATACCACATCTGCTCCAAATTAGATAAGAAGTTCATTGCTTAAAAAACCAGCCTTGAAGTATTTTGACCGACATGGTTCTACAGTTACAAGAGTTCAACCTGGTCTGGTAAAAAAAAGGTGGAACATTGCCTCCAGAAATGAAGAAGAAGGAGTGGAGTGATATGAACAGCAAGTGAACACAAAATTTCAACAAGAAGAAAGTTAAAAGTTACCCTTCTTGTAGGAAGCATATCTATGCTTCATGATGTAGCTTGAGGAAGAGTACATATTGCGAACTGACTTCATGTGGAGGCATGATTGTAAGGTGAGGCTAGCTTCACAGGTCTGTAATCAGGAAATCCTGTGCATCTCATGACGTTACTACTCCAAAGGTTGAACTTCTTGTAACAACAAGGAGAGCAATCATTATACCACCAAGAAGTGAAATGATCATACCAGGAGTTGTTAAAAAAATTACGTCTAGTCACTGGGCCATGATGAAACCCAACACTCTAGCTTGGGATTAATGATTTGTAGAACTCTATATCTGAAGCATAGAGATGTCATCATTAGGGTCATGAACAGATTAAACTATAAAATTCGAGTCAAATTTGGATGAAACATTGCAAGATGGGAGGCTGTAACGATAGTACTTACACATCAAAGAGCATAAGAAGTAGACAACTTTGAGGAAAGATGTAGAAAGTCTGGTGTCAAACCCTTGCATAAGGACCACTTACCAGCTCAATTACAAAAGTTGTATGACTAGAACTGTGGCAGTTTTACAGCTGATCAATGCAAAAGACTACATAAATTTCTCACAGATTATCGAGACACCTCTTCAAGTGAACTTATGACTTAGGGCAAACAAATAAGATACTTCCCAAGATTAACACTGGAGATGCAGCCCCAATATACACTAGTTAGCCAAAGATTCTCTAAACAGTCTGTGGCAATTTTATAATGAACCTACTACATTTAAGTGTTTAATGGAGTGTGCTTTGTCTGTACCACCCTGAAACGTCTTACTTATCTACTTGGATGATATATTTGCACATGGGAAGATTTTGCTAATGTGTATGGTGGACTAAGAAACGTTCTGGATAGGTTGAGGAAAGAGAACCTTAAGCTTAATCTCAAAAAGTGTGGATTATTCCCTCAACAGGTGAGATTCCTGGGACACTTAATATGACAAAAAAGTGTCTACAAATCAGTAGAAGATTGACTCTCTCCAGAATTGGCCAGGAGGTAAGAGGATTTCTCGGACTACAGTCTTATTGTTGTAGTTTTGTAAAATAATTGTCTGACATAGCTCATCCTCTATACAAATTATTTAAAAAGCCAAATAAGAAGAAAACCACTACTCCTGTATTAGCATACCAAACTCTGGAAGACCTAGTCATTTTAGATACACATACCAGTGATTATACAGGGGAACAGTTTTGTCACAAGTACAATACAAAATAGAACACGTAACTGCCTATTATCACAAGGCAATGAATACCACAGAAAAGAGGGGTTGTCCAACTCGAAAAGAACTGCTGAGTGTTGTTCAAGCTCCGAATCGTTTTTATCATCACTATATGTTTACACTTTGGAAAAATCATGCAGCATTGAAGTAGCTGTTGAATTTTCACAACTCAAAATACCAGATGACAAGGTGGCTCCAAAAACTTCAGGAGTACGATTTTAACATCATGCATGGCTCTGGACAGAAGCATAGAAATACTGACACATTATTTCAAAGACCATTTGTTGCTGAAGAATGTAAACAATGTGAAAAGAGGGAAGAACAAAATAATAAAGACTACCAACTTAAAGTACAGCAGAGTATAATCCAAAATGTGCCATACATAAATGATAATGAAAAACTAGTGTGGTTAACACACAACTGCAAAAATGCTCAAGCAAAAGATACGAGCTTGAAATCAATTATTCAGTGGTTCATGAATCGTGGGAAAAGACTCTCATGGCAAAGAGTCCCTCGATGCAGCTTGAAAACAAAGATTTGTTGGACAGTGGGACTTACTGTGTTTACAAGAGGGCTTATTATATCAGAAATTGGAAGATACTAGTGGACAGAAGTGATGACTGCAATATCTATATTCTGCTGTACCCTGTTATCTCCAAACCTTCCTAATATACTAGGGACATTGCTTATTGTGAAATTCTGTTCAATAGCTTGGAAACCAAGATATGATAAACCCTTTTGGTCCTGCAATTTCATGACCAACAAACTTATGATGATTAAGTGGATAGTATTGCATGCCATGGCCTTGTACACTCAAGGCTGAGTCCACGGTAGAGCCATTACAAGTTTCTTCTACTCAACATCTTGGTTGAAGTTATTTTGTTGCTACTGGCACAATTTCATACACAAACATAATGACTCTAATGGCCAAGTGGTGTTGCATGGAATTAATAAGCCCTTCCAAAACGTATCAAGAAGAATATCCTCTTAGTTGGCTGCTGCTGTGCTAGATTTTGCATTACAGTGAAACCACATCCTCATGCACAGCCAAGTTTTTTTGGGTATCACGATTATGAGCCTTAACTTTTGTCAAGTAGCTGTCTCTATTCTTTATTGAATTGAAGATCCGACGCAATTCTGAGATAGTGGCTTACCAACTGTAGGGTTCAATGGATTACAGGTACTTAATGGCATTTGGTCTCAAACCATCTAAACTAAGCTGCAGATACTTTGCCATTCAACACTTGATCCAGAAGTTATAAGCAGCCACCGGTTGAAACTGCTTGGAAATGATATAAATATTCTTGCACAGAACTCCTGAGGAATGAAGGTGAGATTAATTTTACCTTGCTCTTCTTTCAGTAATAGCAAGGGTAACCTTCCATCATTTATGTCATTTGGTATAAATGACTGTTAAGCCAGCAATAACAAGATAGCAACTCCTAGTGACTAGAATATGAGCATTTTACCAAATGTCAAACTTATTAGCAATGACACTACTGTTCGAGGCAACTGAACCACGAGTTTCTTGTTGATCAGTGATGACAACACATTTTCAAATTTCACAATGATATTGGCTGATCCAGTGTAGTTCACCAAATATGGGATGTGATGGTGGCCACACTGTTGTGAAATGAGAATGGTTTGGTTGATAAACGTTGTATGCCCACCACAGCTTGTCTCCATCTGCTTCCAAGGGGTGAATTCAGTCTGAGGCTTCAGAAGCTGGATGCCAATATAAATGGTCTACCACAAAGTCTCCCCCCAGATGGTCTCAGCATAACTGGAGTTCATTGAGTTGAATACTATATGGCAATTCCCAAGTTTACACCAATAGCCACTGACCCCTTATATGGAGACAAGCTGCCCTCCATAAGATAGAAATATTCCTTTAATGATGTTACCAATGGCCCTTTTGGTTGTATACTGTCCTATTGATTACCTTCCTTTTACTTTTTCTAACTACATCATATCATTTTCTCCAGCAGTCTCACTCCCACTGGATGTCAGTGAAGATCTTCCATTGTTGCCATGCTCATCTCACTAGTATAGGTGAAGCAAGTATCCTGCCAATAGAGTTGTGCTGGATTTGATAAAAGGGCTTTTCTTGCGAGCTTGTCCTTTCTTCGATTAGGTTTATTCCTACATAACTTGGCATATAATGGAAGTGATGGCCTTACCATGCAGTTGCTATGCTTTCTGTCATTCATCTGGGAATAACAATTCTGAATTTTTATGCAATACTGTCTAAGAGTAAATCAAAAGTATAATGTTGATGACACTGTCTGAACTGTGAAGTGATTTTGCAGCAACTGGACATGAACGATAAATCCTTGAATTCACAGCCTGGTATGCTAACCACCAGACCACAAATATTCTTTATTAAAGAAGTTTAAGATGAGTTCATTCTATAGATGATTGGATTATTGTGTTGTGATTAGGAGGCCTACTGTAATGCCAGTAGATCTAAAGAACTACTGCCTAGTGTGTTCTGATGCAATCAGTATGATGGTCAATGACTATATTCTAGCAGACAAGGTGATCATTGATGAATCTTTCAAGTATTCATCTTCCCAACAGTTGATGGGTTTTGATACACCTACCATGGTCATAATGAGTGATGACAAATTCAATGATTCAATTCTGGGAAAATAACACTTCAGACAAGACATCCTAGCATTTCAATAGGTCATATCTCTGCAAGATCAAATTGTAAACATCTATGTAACTTTGATGCATCTATATCTTCCTTATAGTTACTTCATATTTTGAACTTACTTGCATTTTCTTTTGGTTTGATTGTATTGATTCAAACTGTGTTTTGTTCTGTTCTGTAATTTAAACACCACCAAGTAGTTCCTTTAAACATTGTTTTGTACGTTAGGTTCAAGTGTCTGGCTTGCATTATATTTTCTTTCATTATGGTTTATTTGAGTTATTTTACTTTCATTGTACTTTAGTCTTTAACTTCAGTTGACATAACTGGCGATTGGAGTGTTTATGTTATGTTTGACTACTTATAGCCACTTGGCCCTATTTCTTTACATGTCTTCCTAAGACAAGAATAAGCTCATTAGGAAGTGTGGTACAGAGATTTGTACTGGTTAGTTTAAGTTTATCCCCTTTAAATGTGTATTAGAAATTATCTTTGTACTCAGTAATATAAGGATTTTGGGTTACTGCAATAGGTCCTTGGTCTGATTTGACAGTGTGGTATTTCATTATTCTTGTCCTTGCCTTTGTGTTGTGTAGACATTTTAATTCATAATAACTACCCTTGTTCAATATGTAATAAAGAAAGCAGCCACACTGTGTAAGAATAAATAATTTTATTCTAATTTTACACCAGCATTTGCATTTCGTTTGCTATCAGTGTTTAAAATATTTCTCTGCATAACATTTCTGGAAATCATATTTTGAAAATAGTTGTAACATTCTGTAAAATATGAGTATATCTTAATACCACTGTACAATTGTACATACAGGATCTATATAGAATAATGCAAATACTGATCACTGATAACCAAAATTTTCGTTCTTACAAGTCTCCTAAATTGCACAGCTATTGGCACTGAGGACAACTTTAATTAATAAATAACTTCACGTGGTGAACACCAGGGTGATTCTCTACAACAGCTCCCAACTTTGTGAAATGAAACCATAGTACCCAGAGCAGAAAGTATGTCTTTGGCAGAATCTTGGTGAGAGTGGTAGACAAATACTGCTCTGCACACTTTGAAGGTGAATAGGCCTTAGCAAAAGATTAATCTTGTTCGAAATCATGAGAATATAGCAGGTGTTTCACAGTTTGAGCATATACACAATTGTGAAACCAATCAGGGACACTAGTAGATAATTAGGCATTGAGAGGCTCAAGTACATTGATCCATAAGGGCTGACAGTGTAGCCATGAGATCAGCTATATGCTATAGGCATACTATGTGAATAACGCCTCCAAAGAATTTGTTAAAGTTCTAATATTGTTGTAAATGTTTGCATAAGAATTATTGTTGACTTCCAAGTTTATTGTATGAAAATTACCAGCATGACTGTCAACAAGAAAATTTGAACTATGGCAAGAGAGCAGAACTTGTATACACCCTACTTATGGAACTGTAATAAGTCACATCAAAGATGAGAGAGTGGATAACTATAATGTCACAAAAGTTAACAACCACAAGGGACCTGAAGGTCCATCTAGGCCATCATATCCACTAAATTACGCTTTAATTAAAAGTATAAAATAAAAAATAAACTTAAAGCTAACCCTTATCTTTCAAATATTTATGAACCTTTCCCTTAACTTTAGTTCATCCACCACACCTGAAGGCAACTCATTCCAAAAGCCAACTACCTTGTTGTAAAAATAAAACCGTTTTTGCTAAAGATGACCTCCTTTCCTGCCAAAATTTGTATTTGTGTCCCCTAGTCCTACTATTCTTACCATTATACACAGTAAAAATGATGCATCAACAATATTAATTCCATTAACATTTTACATGTCTAAATCATATCCTCTCTAACAGTTGGGTAAGTTGATGCATGCTTTGCTTATATCAAAACCATTCAGAACTTTAGTTACATAGCTTTTGACAGCATAAGATCAACTCAACAAGGAATGGCTTTTCAAATTAAAGAGTGAAGTCTGCCTGTTTTGAATGTCAAATATACATAATCAGTTAAGACCAATGCCTATGGTAAACATCTAATGTGATGTAATGGTAATTTTCTAGCAGAAAATAGGTCTTTTTCTTTACAGGATATTTGTTGATTCTCTCTATCACTGATCTCTGATTCAGACTGACTGCAGGTTTAAAACCTTTTATTTCTTTTTCTCCACAGTGAAACAATAAAGTAATTCCATATCTTTTGTTTGGCAGTCTTAGTCTTATAGCTTTGTCAGAATGAATAGTTTTGTGATTTTCATTTTATCCCTACTTAAATGGATTATATATCACAGTTCTTTAAGTCAAGGACATCAAAAACATTTAACATTATGAAAGACATTTAAATTGTATATAACATTATTGTGTCTGAAATAAGCATTATCTAGGTCAACTCAAATGTTAATGAAACGTTATTTCAATCATACAAGTTGAAGATACTAACTTGGGCATGAATTTCAACTACACACACAGTTGCATTTTCAAAGCAATTGGATGATAATTAGAAGGAACCTTTGAATCCTTCCAGGGCTTTCAGAAAGGAAGAACAATAGCCCTTTGCCAAGCATCTGGAAAAACATCCATACCATAATCATGATCATCTCATCACCATATCATAAAAGATGTGATATAATTAAAGGCCAGATGAAATGGCCTGCTGGTGGCAAATAAAATTAGACAGAAGTTCATTATTTTGGTTAGAATATAGAAGTTCCCCAAAAACAGCTATATACGTTTTTACCATGCACTATATTATCAAATTGACTAACAGACTGGGGATGTATTTCTTTCTTACATAGAAAGTTCTAAAAACTAGAACTTGGTTGTTTGGCATTTTATGGCTCAAAGCAACTTGGCTATTTGTGCCAATCAACCGATGAAAAAGCTGCAAATAAAATACAATAAAATGTAAAAATAAGCCAATGCCCAAAAATGAGGTAAAAATTTAAGTAGAAGTAAAGAGGTTAATGGCCCATAAAAAACTAAAAACATAATCATGCTGGACAGTGTCACCATTGCCAATGACACTGTCCAATGTTAAGGGTAAATCTTTTGAAAACACGTTTAAAATGGTGCCACTGCTGATGATCGTAACAGTGGCACAAATGTAAAATGTGGGCAATTGTGATTTGAGTGTCACAAAGGTCACACACTGGCAGAAACATCCCACATAAATGAATACGATGAGCAGAAAAACTGTGACCAATGTGTAGCCTACACAAGACAACTTCCTCTAGCTGATCCTTACGGAAACTAGATAGTCAAAAAACAACAGTAGGTTTGATCTGGAAAAGCTTGTTATGAAGTTGCTCACCACAAATCATCTGCCAACTGGCCTTGAGTCGTGCCTTGATCACAGGACCATAGTCTTTAAATAGAACAAACAAGGCTGTGATAATGTGGTGTCAGCAAGTTTGTTCCTGATAATAACAACATGGCTAGGTATACAGAAAATACTGGATAGAAATGGAGGACATTGAAAAGTGGGCCAATCATTTCTGAATGGCAATAAGAACAGGGTGAGAACTTACATTAAGCAATTCCAGGGCCAATAGAGAGCTAAGAGAGTCAGTGTAAATAATACAGTTAGTGTACTGTTTAGCTTCTGTGTGATCCAAGGCAAGAGAAATAGCATACAACTCTCTTGTGAACACAGAAACTGTGCACAACCACTGAGCCACAACAAACCATCTGTAAAAACGGGAACAGAAGAATGGTTCGAAAGATGTTCAGCAAAGAGAAGATGGTACTTCCAATCGGGAGTTTCAGCCTTCCTCAAATGACTCAAAGAAAGGTCACAGGTGGGAATAGCAACAAACCATGGCTAGATGGGTTGATCATCGAACTCAGCAAAGTCATTTAATGATAGACCCAATTCAGCCACCTGTGACTGGACAGGAAAGCCAAAAGGAAGAATGGCAAGCCATCTATTCTGAAATAGCACAGTCCATGGAGGAAAGAAGACACAACCCCAAGTGGCATGTTGTGGTAAGGATCGAAGCTTGGTTGCATATTGTAAAGAAAGTTGCAAATGGCTGAGGTGAAGAGCAGGTTGAATGGACTCAGTGTACAAAGTATGGACTGGTAAAGTGCAGAAAACCCCTGTGCAGAGCCAAAGTCCCAGATGATGTACAGGGGCCAACACCTTCAAGATAGAGGGCCTGGCAGAACCATAGACCAGGTTGGAAGATATAAGATATAACAGATCCTCAACATAGAACATTGATCCACTCCCCAAGAGGTGGAAGAGAGGACATGGAGGATGTTTAGTGCCCTTGTACACTTGACACAAAGCTGCTTAATGTGAGAAATGAATGTAAGTTTATGGTTAAAGATTGGCCTTAAGAACTTTGCTTCACAGGAAGGACAACACTACTGAGATGGAGCTCAGGATCAGGGTGTAAACCCTGTTGGTGGTAAAACCGAATGCAAATGGTTTTATCGGAGAGAAGGTAAACAGTTTGCAGTGGTCCACTTCACTAAGTGAGTGAGGGCAGTCTGAAGCTGCTGCTCAATAAATCTGATGTTCGACAATCAAAATGTGAAAGTTATCAACATAGAGGACATTCACAACAGTAGGAGGAAGTTGTTTAATGATAGCATTGATCTTGATACTGAAAAGGGTAACACTCAAGACAGCCCTGAGGGTCTCCAAGTTCCTGCGTGAAAGAATGGAAAAGGGTCGAACCCACAGGGACTTGGAATCGCCTGTCAATTAAAAAGTTATAAATAAAAATAGGTAAATGGCCATGTAACCTATGGGACTGGAGGTCCCACAAAATTACAAACCTGGATGTAGTATCATAAGCCTACTCAAGATCAAAGAAGACAGAAACAAGATGCTCTCTCTCTTAAGGAAGGCTTCTCTGATCGACATTTTGAGATGAATCAGGTAGTCCATTGTGGAGTGCTGTAAACGAAAAACCACATTGGGTGGGCAAGAAGAGGTTGTTTGATTCAAGGAATTGAACCATACAAGCATTAACCATCCTCTCCAAGACCTTACAGATCAACAGGTTTCAGGAATGTTTCCTGTAAGGAGAGACACATAGAATGATATAAATGGATCAAGGCCTTAATGCCATCCAAATCAGAAAGAAAACCTCGACAGTTCCATTGTATTAAAGTGGCCATTTTTATTTAGGTGAAGAACCCTTCTGTTTATGACCACGACGTTTTCTTTTAATAGAAAGAGGTCTGTAGACCTCCATGGAACCTGTCCTGAGTCAATTGAGCAGATCCCTGTCAGAAGAAGACTTCAGTGACCGAGGGCGTGACTGAATAATGGTTCTACACTTTGGTCTGAAGAAGATGGACCTGAGCAGTCACTAGAAGCAATGTGAGGACAGAGACAAGAGTAGACACAGACTTTAACTCGTACAACCTTGGAAAGCAAAAGACCCTTTGAATGGTAGGAAAAAGACATTGATGGAGATATGGAAAGATCTGTCTGCACTCACACTGTAACAGTGGAGCAGAAAGCAGCAGAATATGTCCAAGATGAAACAGGGGACAACTTCCGAGCCTCAGGGTAAGAAATATTGTTTACAGTATGTAAACATTGAAC
>NW_013667560.1:54510-83511 GCF_000517525.1 Limulus polyphemus
CGAACTCCGAGCCTCAGGGTAAGAAATATTGTTTACAGTATGTAACATTGAACCTCTTTTATTCCATTCACTCAGGGCAATATTTAAGTAAGACGTGTGGAACCACCACAATTGACACACTGAAGGCCCAATTGACACTTGTAGGCATCATGGTCTTTGCCACCACAATGAGCAGATATCAAAAAACCACAAGATGCCTTTGAATGTCCGAAACACTGACAATGAAAATACCTGAGGGAGTTGGGAATATAAGGCCATACCTTACACTTCAAATGACCTGCCTTAACAGTGGCGGGTGGATGTGGCAATGTAAACGTCAATAAAACATTGGTAGGCAGCATAATTTCTTTTTTACGATTGAGATACTTCACACAGCAGAAACTACTTGGTTGGAGAAACTGGCAAGAATCTCCAACTCTGTGATATTTTGTAAATCCTTCTCAACAATCACCCCTTGGGAGGAATTCAAAGTAGCATGGGGAGTAACCTCAATAAGTATATCCCCAATAGCCTTCGAACTCAGGAGGAATTCACTGTGTTTTGATGTAGATGTTTCCACCAAGATGTCCCTAGAACGTAGCTTCTTCATTGACTTTGGAGATTCACCAAGGCCCTCTAATCCCTTCTGAATAAAAAAGTGAGACATTTGCCCTAAAGGTTTTTCTGATAAAGAATGCATGATGAAAAAACGAGGTACAGGTGCAGAATGAAGTGAAGACTGAAGTTCAGAGTCTTCTAAATGTGGTCACTTTCCTGTCAAACTGTTTGTGTTTGGGGGGGGGGATTACTTATTTTACTTCCATGTTAATCCAGTGCTTAATAGCCAAAGTTTTTAAAATTACAAACTAACAATTATCACTATACCTTAAACACTGTAAATGCAACCCCCTCACCCTTGAGACATGGGTAGCAAAATTACAGTATATAGTATCTTTGGTGTGCCATTCACCAAGTGATTTTCTTTTGACTATAAAGTGCCAGTAGGTCCTTGCATTTTTGTTAAATAAAGAAGAATTATATATCACTCTAAAAGAAACTCATTAGTACAATTTCACTGAATGTGAAACTACCCAATCCTCAAGTTAGTAAAGAGGCTTAAAGATATTCATGTCTCTACAAGAAATAATTTCCAAGGTTATTCAAGCTGCTGAAGGGAAACATGGCTCAAATATAAATTACTGGGAGACTGAGTCAATCCAAGATTGGAGGTACATACAAGCCTAGAATTACAGATAAAAAGAAAAAAAAACATTTACAATGTACATATACCACACAGTCATTACAGTCAATCTATATACGAGCAATTTACACCAGTATGAATTCAAGTTACATATAAAGAAGGTCAATCTTTGATCACTTAAGCTTCTAGTCAAACCTTTCAGAAGAGAAAGTACAATAGAGTGATAGTTTTCAATTCAAGCATCCTTGAGTAGACTTAAGAGGTAATTTTTTTATGTAAGTAAACAATAATTAAAGGGCCAAATCTTAAAATAACAGCAAAATGTATATAGGTGAAAGGAGGATTTGTTAATAATAAGTTACCAGACTCCTTTAAAACTACATCTAATAAAAACAATTTACAGGTTTGCTTCAGAAAACATGAACCAGAGTAAGAGAAAGGTCATTAACAAACTTTATTATAATGATTTCTTTCTCAATTTCAACAGCAGCCACTTTGTAAGAAAAAGGAAAAAAAACCCAACAACATACCAGATTAAAAAAAAATCATCTTATATTTTATTGAACTAACACTTATCAGTTTTGTTTGAACAAATTACATTATTCACAAATTATTCAAATCCAAGGAAATAAAACTAAACTTGGTAAAGTTCACAATTACAAAAATATTAAGGACAGAGAAAAAAGTTAACATTTTCTTAAATCGAAAATGTATTTCCATTAATACTTACTTCCTCTCACACAACAGCTATTACTCAACTGCCAGGGTTTCATTCTTTGCCCATCTAAGCATTGGTCTGATTTTTCTTGCTGATCCAGTCTTTTATACCCCACTTAATTGCTCTTGACGATATTTTACTCATGACATTCACCACCTACGTCAATGTGCCCTCTATCTTGGTACTGTATATAAGCACCTCATTCAAATAATGTTATCATTTTTTTTTAGACTGACTCAATCTGCAGTCTCTAACACTGGTTCTTAGTGGGAAGGAAGGGTGGAAGAGTGTGAACAGAGGTAAGTATTATTGAAAATACATTTTTGATTTAATAAAATGTTAACTTCCAAAACATACTTACTGGTGAGGGCGTTATCCATACATAATAGAAGATTGGCACCCTAGTGTGGAAACTGTACTACATCTAAAACAAGTATGCTCTTCACACGGAACTTAAGTCATGTACTATGAGTGGAATTTTACATGATTTATCATCACTATTGGCCAGGCCCCAACCAGATAGCCAAGGTTCCACTACTTGGGGTTGGAATTATAGAGCCATGGCCCCTATATCTCTCATTGGTGGCTAGGGCAATTGGACCATAATATATATTTACACTTATGAGTGGATTCCAACCTGTAGCCATAGAGTGATGCATTCTGAGTTACTGAAATCATGAGAAGGTATGCAACAAACCTTCTCCTCAAGCTGATGAAGTCTGAAAGACAATAACCCAGGCTCAAAATGACGGGATCTTGTATGCCTTATTCAACCTGAGGAAACAGAACTCACCCAGTGTGGAATTATGAACACTCATCCCCACTCATGTGAGAAAGGTAAATTCCACTTGCCCCTTCAATTATGGAGAGGAGATGGAACATACTGTGCTCAACCAAGGACCCAGGATGAGACCACTCTGCATTCGGAATTATGAGGAGACAATGGATTCTCTTCCATGAATAATGAACTGAACCAATATTAATCAAAATGAAGGGCCATGCTCAACCCAACTGGATAGCTGAGCATCAAATCTAAACTGGTACTATGAGTAGGCTCCTTCTCCAAGAGTGGAGGAATTCACTCTAACACTCTGGAGGAAAAGCCTCTATCCACCCCTCAGTGACACAGTGGTTGCGATACCCATGGTAGGCAGAACATAGATAGCCCTTTGTGTAGCTTTGTGCTTTACTACAAACACTCGAAGCCTCAGTCCACCATCCCAGTGACTGGAAACCAGGTTTGGTAAAGACTCCCTAGCTCCACTAGTAGAACCTGGGGGTAATGAGCATTGGGAAAAGCCCTGAGGAACAGTGCAATAGGCGAATCAAGTTTCCTAAATTTTTAAAAGCAAACCGACCCCAATTTGTTCAATCCAATGATCGGCAGGGAAGGGCAGGGTCCCCCCTATGCTTTACTCATGATAGTCCATGAGTGGCAGTCCAGCATAGTACAATAACGCCACCCAGTCAGCCTCTAGATGGTTTTATGGAACACCTCATTTCTACAGAGTCTGTTGCAACCTATATAAAGTATATTGAATTAGTGGTTGCAGTGCAGAATTGATTTCATAAAAGCACACCTGCCTGGGTAACATTCTCCACAGAGTTGGATCCTGTAAAAACGAGGTAAGTGGCCCTGTAAGGTAAAGTAGAGACTAGCATAGTAATGAAAATACTCACCTCTCTGTATAATCTAGCGGAAGTGGTTCAGATAGCCACAGGAGAGAGTTGGAATATGCTTCCACCTGGCAGTGATAGGCTATATGACGAAGTTCTGACAACCGTGTCAGATAAGGCATAATTGTCCCTTGAAATAATTGTAAGTAATTGGAGATATAATTGTAAGTAACAACAGAAGGAACTAATTATCTGGAGGTTTAAATTTGAATACAATTTAATTTTAAACAGTAGTCTAAAAACACAGTTTTAATTGAACAGCATTTCAGAAATGGACAATCAGAGTAATTGACAAAAAGGAGATTGTCTTTTAGACAATAAAATATGTGTGTGTGTGTGCACCTTAAAAAGTGCTTCCTATAACTATACTATTATGCTTTGGGTCTATTTGATCCGATACTAAATTCCATAACATTATGATGCAATTAAATATATTTTTGAGTTCATTGAAATGAGAGTTTACAATAATTTCTAACATTTAATATAAATGAGTAGAAGCTGTCTAAAGATAAAATATCTTAACAAATTAAGGCTTTTTCAATATTTCTCAAATTGCATCAGGTCAGTATGACCCAAAACATAGCAGAAGTACCTAAATTCTGAACATAATAAGAGGGCTTTTGAATATTTGAAGATGGAAAAGCATATTGCAGCAAGAAGTTTTTAATAAATACTTAGATATTCATTACATTTCATTAATCAAATTTTTATTTAGAAAAAGGGTGAAAGCTCAAGCATAAGATTATTAAAATTCATATGTGGCCCTGTGGAAGCAGGTTTATGATGTGCTTTAATATCAAAACGTTTGATGTTCCTACTGACTAAACCAACCAGAAAAATCTCATACATGTCTTATGTTACTTTCTTGTTTAAAATACTATTATGTAGGACTATCAAGCAGTTTAGCTTGATCCTCTGGTTCTCAACCATATTTGTAAGCATTCCAAGTGCAAGTTGTCCATGCATAATACTTATCTTATAGTACTCAGTATCAGAAGTTACCAAAGATATATCAATTTCCAAGCCATCGGGTACTAAGAACATGAAGAAAACCTTGAAAGAGAAAATAAGTTATACACTTTACATGGATTGCTGTTAAGATATTTAAACAGCTTTCACATTGATATGGATATAACCAGTACTACTGCTGAGAGCAACAAAGAAGGACTAAAAGATTCAGATAAATAAATATTTTGGTTACCTTTCAGTTACAATGCTATCTACCAATATTTTATGTAAAAGGAAATTAAAATTGCAGCTAGAAATAATTTTGAATATTTCGTGAAGGTTAAAAAAGTTTGTATTCTAGGCGTTTTCTAATTTGTTTTAAAAATTACTGGTTGCTCTGTGCTTGTTCAGTTTTAACACTGTATATTACAAGGTAGATATGGGAAAGACTAAACAAACCTTTTCTTCACAGATTGCTGAAACTACATCTACAGTAGAGTGCTGATCAGTGAAAATAATGTATGTCATGAATCTTGTGTTAAAAAATAGGTGACCATGCTCACTAGTTTTATGATCACTGCTCAAAATATGCAATCTAAAATAATAAATATATTCCTAGGTTGTTAAACTCTTCAACACTAGCCAAAAATACTTCTACTGGATGCAAAAATCACTTAACTAAGCTGACAATAAAAATGAGGTTATTCAAATTTAAGGTTAACATGGTTAGAATAAGCAGTATCATTTTTGAATTGGTTCCAGATGTCTAATTAACGGTCTCAATTATCTCTAATGGTTCTTACATTCTCTGCCAAGCAAGGATTGCTGTTGTCTTTATCACATTTTCATAAGTTTTTTTTATATTTAAATGAGAGAAAAGAAAAGAAAATATAAGTCTTACGGTGGAAGATGAAAAGGATCTATACTACATTTTTGAACCTTAAAATACACTCAGCTCATAGAGAGGTATTCAGAACAGAGATTTAGATTTCCAAGGTGGAGATATCTTTTGTACTTAATGGCATTGGAAAACAATGGAATATGGATCAATTTGGGGCACCTGGACCATCCAGAAAGAAACCTGCAACAATTTGTAAACCAGCTATGGTAAGCAAAGTAAAGTATTTTGTTACAGGTGAAAATCCAAACACTCAAAGTTCAGTTGCAAAATCTGTCCACTTGTTCCACACAACTATATACAACACAATCAAGAAGGATCTTCCTCTGGAAAAGTGACACAAAGTTGCTTCTAGGACATATCAGTTCAACTGTCACACATCTCAAGAGACTTAGGGAATATTATATACCAAATGTTGTTGGATTTTGGGACTTCTAAAATTGAAGCATAGTGGCCTTTATATATGTATTTATTTCATGCAACTTTTTTAAACATATTTTAGTTCATTTACAGATTTAAACTTTAGTTTAGCTGTTCATTTACAAAGATTCTTGGCATATAAATAGAGAATTCCAATTCGTGTCTTTCAATTAATTTAGATTTTCAGATTAAATCTTTTCCATACACATGTACAAGCAAAAAAGTCCTTGTTGATGTAAGAAAAAAAGAAAGGGATTTGATATATCATTAAAAATAATAAAAAAACACTTTAGAATAATCATCTTTTGTTGTTTACTTTTTAAGCAACAGCACAAATATTTGAACCCTGTAATTTTGTTTTTATTCCTTCATTTGAATACTTTCAGTGATTCCTTCTATTATGTTATTTTAATTGGTTTTTGAATTTCAACTTAATACTTTAATTTCTGCACTGTGTTGTCTAGCAAATACCTTTTTTAAAAATTGGATGTGTATTGTACTTATCTTACATTTAAATTATGGTACTTAAAAGCATAAAAGTTTTTACTAAGTAACTGTGCACATTAAGTTTAGAACGTAGTTAATTTAGGTTCTATCAATTTATTGTCAACTATTTACTTGTGAAATAGATATAACTTTTTGAAAACTTATTCATAATGTTAGGAAGACACATACATTCAAGAAATCAATTTAATTCAAAAGTATGATACCCTATAACATGACCACTGAAAAAGAAAGGTTCACTTTTTGAAAGTGCTCGGGTTATAGGGTATCGTATTTTTGAAAACTTAGTAATTGTTTAAACACTTAAGTCATTGCTACAGAATTTACATATGAAAACTATATAGACCTTCTTAGTACCTTTAGTGTATCTATGTTTACAAAAGAAAATGACTAAAATCTAATAGTAATTCAACAAAAGGTTTTATTGGGTACTCAGTTTCCTGTGACAGTGACTGATAAAAGACTATTTTTAACAGATACAAAAAAACAATGCTCAATTGCAATGACAAAAGAGACACCATTTACATCCCTCAAAAGCAATCATTACTTGATTGTAAGTTGAATCACCCTATTTACAAAAGGATATTAAGAGTTAGTCTACTTAAATTTGCTTTACCCTCCCTCCAAGTTTAAGGGGAGCCACTTTAAGACAAATACACTTCTTAAATGGTTTTCTGGATCACAAATAATAAAATACTCTTTCCAAAATATCTTAATTCTGATTTTACTATTGTGCAAGTGCATTTAAAACTACAAAAATTCTATCAGATGTTGTAATACAGATAGCAACTACTGACCACAGTATTATTCACACCTTACAGAATGGTAGTCATATCCTCCCATTTAACTTCTTGAGATTGTTGTCAATACTTTTAGTATCAACAATCAATTTTAGTTTTTTCACTTTAACCAATGATTTTAATTTTATTATCTGCTGTTATATTAGCACTTTTAACACAACTTACCTCATCTGCACCAGTCTAGTATTATAATTATCATGACCTCAGTTGGGTTAATGATTAACAAAAATGACTATTATTGGATTAAACACTGCTGAATGCTGTCCACATCTTACAACTTTTACAATTCTCATAACATAACCTAAATTGTACCAGTGATTTTAATACAAGTGACCATTGTTGAGTCAGCACATTAGCACTTTTAACACTGCTGACAACATGTGCATCAATCATGATATGTTTCATGTTAAACTCAAGTTATATTATAAATGTAAACACATTTACACAAAAGTGATCACATTGACAATAGAGTCAGCAGTTACCAGGGCTCAAAACTTCAGATGACAGGAAAGTACTATAACTAAAAGATAGATGCATTAAATTATCAACTTCAAGTAGCAAAGTGTTCTCAATCTTTTTTACCTCTAAGAATTTGATCATTTTCAGTGTAGTAAAATGTAAATATATTTTATAACATTATGTAATTGACAAATAAAAAAACTTGTTTATATAGGAAATATACTTCTAACAGCTACTGAAGTTGCACTAGGTTAAAATGGATATTTCTCTCTCAAATGAACAGAACTCCTCACCAATGTGCTTTGTGGAATTCTCCAACAGCACGTAAGAAATCTGAATGACTAGCATACAACTGCAAGTCTTGAGAGATGTCGGTCCAGTGAACTTTAGCCGCATCATCTCCTGCTTGAAGAGGAAACTTTCCGACAATATCTCCAGTTTCATCATGAAAATTAAAAACCACTGTCTCCATCCATGCATTATCAGTGTTGCGAGGGTCGTCAACATAGCCTCTGTAGATCTGTGACATTAGATTATATAAAAATATATATATAATTGTTTTAATTTGTTTTATATGCAAAATGATGAAAACTAATTACACTGGCTAGTGTAATGATGATAACTATATAACTATTTGATCAGTTGCACTACTTATCTGATATAATGTTTAATTATCACCAATGCCAAAATCAAATGCTTTAAAGGCAGTAAGAAAAAATGTAATCTTATATAATAAATATAATATAAATTTATGCTAATGAACAAATTAGTATAATCAATTACTCTGTAATTAGGACTTCCAAACTGAGATGTTGAAAGAGGGCAGGGTTACAACATTATGGAAGTGTGTACAATTAATACAATTTAAAATATATTGTTTAAGTCATCATTATATTAGAAAACTGTAAATGAAAAGTATTTTTTACTTTTATTGTTCTTGTCTTTACAGATGACAAAAGCTTTTTCTGGCTTTGCATGTGTGCCTATTGGAAGCCCACACACTAAGAAATATGATTATTAACTAACAATTTAAGATGATACATAAAACCAGTTTTTAATTGGTTACAAACTGAGTGGTTAGCTCAACCACACAACCAAAAGGAAGAATTAAGTTTGTACTGACTACTACATATTATAATAACAACATTATAACAGGAAAATAAGAGTGTCTGTAATAATTACATTAAGATTACTGAAAGCTCTGTGAGTGTACATTGACTGGTTGTAGTTTGATCTTAAAATTAAATTCATAAGTGTAAAAAAAAACAAAAAAAAACATAGTTTAAGCTTTCTTCTATGTTTCACTGATATATATAAATGCAGACCTCTTTTCCATTATTGAAGAAGTGCTCCAACTCAGATTCCTGTTGTGCTTTCTCCTCATCTGACATAGACAGGGAATTTAAAGCCTCTTCAAAGAATTCTCTCTTCAGTGTGACAGAAACAAGTTCACCTGGATCAACCATACCCTGGAATTAAGACTTTGTTTTAGCTTAGAATCTTTTTGTGAATATCTATTCATTTCAATACAACAGTTCTCTTACAATATATCTTTAAGGTTTCCTTCAGATTATTCCTATAAAAGAAAATTAGGTTACGAATTAAAAAACAGACATTAATAATGCAACTGTCTGTCTTTGTCCACAAATATTGATGCATATCTAAGGAACCTTAAATGACAGTTTGTAGCAAAGTCAAGTTGCAGTTTTGATAAATTAAAACCCAAAACAAAAAAAGTCATAGTTTCATAATGGGATAAAACTGAGTGTACTCAAATACATTAACAGAATAATTAATATTACTGTCAAGGTGATTTCACAAAGTAAAACCGTTTCCTTGAGACAAGTACATATGTATATACGATTAATTCAAATTTATATATATTTCTTAAAATAAATTTTAAGTAGATAATTGTAATTTATTTGAAATTTTTAAAGGACTTCATCTACCTTTAGAGCTTGTTTGGAGAAGATGTTTTTAAAAGATTGAAACATCATCCACACACAAGCTTCAAAAGGTGTATAAAGTACATTGAATAATGTAAAACTTTATTTTTAAAGTTTCTGATATAGTTTACCTACTTGATGTCTACTAATGATGTTATCAGTTATTTTTCTACATTCAATACAATATTAATACAATAAGTAGTTTAGTATTATCACTGTGATTAGTCACGATTAAGTTAAGAGGTAATTTTATATAATATTACTATAAATAGGGAGTAATTCACAGAACTTGAGATTTTCCATATGATATACAAAATGCAATATCATGCCAAATATCTGGACTCTGCAGAGTGCTCTGAAAAATAGTAAATGAACTTATGTATAAATCTAGCAAGTAAAACTGGTCTCTCTTTTTAAACAACCATTCTTTGGTATGACTAACAAAGTAAATAATTCTGAAAAAAACCACGTGTGTAGTGATTCACATGTGTAAATTCATTTGCACACGTGAACTGAACAGCTGCATAAAGTGATATGTTATGAAAATATTTACTCTTTAATGATATTACCAGAATTATCAATTTTATAAAAACTATAAAAAAGAAGAAATTACACAATACGACTATGTTCAAAAGGTTTGTTTTAATTTTTATTTTCTTCATTTTCTCCAAGATCCTCATCAGAAACATTTGAGCTGACAACATAACTCTCCTTGCAATGATCTCTTTCCTCTTCAAATTCTAAAATCACAACATTTCTTCGTAGTTTTACAATTTTTATTTTTCTCCCCTTATCAAGATATATAAATATTACAGCTTTTAGACATCGAGTCAAAATAGGGATTTGTAGCTTGAGGAAATAATGTCAACACTATGTGTCAAACCTTAAGCTTGTTTGTTAAGCCAAAACTAATACTTTTCAAACCAAAGGGGCATTTAGATTTATTGCTTTACTGCTGCACTTAGAGAATTGAAAAAGCCATTTACCATAGTGGGGTAGCTTTGTGTAAACAAAGTATCGAGTTACTAGCATACAAATTACAATCCCGTTTCACACACACTGCATCACGACGTGCATGTGCTATCATCAATTTTTTTTTAAATTGATGTTTTCTTACCCAACCTCATAAGTTTCTAATTTTTACGTTTCAGTTACTTTTATAGCAATAAATAAAAAATAATACATGAAAAACAAGAAATTGGAGACTTAAGTGCAGGTCAAAGTCGTGTCAAACCTTAACTCTACTTTTGGGAAGGGTTGTTGGTAGTACATAATGTAATTTCTACTTATTTCAAGTATGCAATTTATAAGAAGAATTAACACACAAAAACTAGACTGTCTAAAACTAATATAATTTAACTGGCTCCATAACTAAGATTTCAGTGGTTTAAAATAGTTTCTTATGTGGTCAAGAAAGTCTCAATAATAGTAAACAATGGAACTGAAGCCAAATAATTCTAAAACTGTTGTCAGAATGAACTAACCTTATAGAAAATTCAGTAAATTAAAATATTTCTTTCTGTTGGTTATAAATCATCCAATAGCAAACATCAAAGAATTATTTTCAATTTTTGTAAGACAGGATGTGATAGGAGGGCATGGCATGTGGGTTTGACTTTCTTGTTTATATTTCAGTAAAACAAGAAGATTTGAGGCTATAAAATTATATTATGATTTCATAATATCTATAATTATAATATAAATGTGTAATTTGTGTCAAACTCAGTCATTCATAGAGGGTACAAAGGTTAAAATGGGCAATTTGGAACAAAGAATGATCAAGTGATACAGAGAAGTAAAGACTGAGAATTTATTTAAACATTTCCTTTTGAAAGTAAAAAAATTAAAACTCATATAAGAAAAATTGAATTATAAACTATGTTTTAATGCCAAATTCATTGACACACCTTGATAATAGTTATTTAATTACGTTTGAATGTAACTCTGTAAAATGTCGCGACAATGACATTTTGACCACCCACCCATCACACACACACACTGAGGAAAGTTAAATGTGGTTCAACATTAGCTTCACTGCCCTTCGCAGAAGTTTACAATAATGTTAGTTACAGTGTCATACAATACGAGGAGCTGAGAACAAGAATCATTGTTATGACCCTCCTTTTGTAGTAAACAACATCGACTATAAGGATGTACTTGAACAAACAAAACCAAAATATTGTCCTTTGTTCTTCAGCATAACTTATGGGAACTTTATTTTCCAGAAGTTAATACATTTAGTAATATGTGGCTTCAAATAGCACCTCCTTTTAGACACATCTCATCAGGGCAAAGTTGGTTTTAAGAATAATATCATTCTTATGGCTAAGTTATATTAATAAGTATTACCATGTACAAACACCATTTATAAGATATCTGTGCAAGTCTTGATATTCTGATCAACCTTGATTAATTGATATATATATATATATATATATATATACCCTGAATATGGATGTATTTAAAAAGTAAATTTTAGTTTATTAAATGCAAAACAAGAACTTTATAGTGAAGATATTTTTCAACATCACTGTTCATTATGTTACCATGGCAATAAGAGTGTGCATGAGTAAGATCAGTGATAGAGGAAATATCTTCAGGGGCAGGACCATCCTATATCACTGTTTTTATAAAGTGGGATGAACTTTCAAGGTAACTACTTTATAGTTTTTCTAATTTCATCCAGAAGATATTTAAGTATTCAATTAAGCACACAAGCCCTTCAACAACATAACTTAATGTGTCTTTTGAAGAAATATATAATGAACAGGATAGATATATCATTAAGAAAATAAATATTGCAGAAAATAAATGTTACAAAAATAAAAAGATCTATTACATACAGTTAAATATATTTTTTAACCATTTAAACTCCTGATAGTTTACTGTTTATTATAGAAAGTCAAATTTTGCTAAGAGAATTTGTCAAATTTGAGATTTCCTCGATAAATATGGGAAACTTAATGACATCTTAGGTCTGACTTACACCAGGGATTGCCCACTCTCCTGAGTCCTTTCGCTGTATTGAAACAAACTGCAGAACAGGGAGTCCAGATGAAGGATTTTTGATAATATTACCTTTGTCATTCCTCTTCCATCTACAATAAACAAAACCAACACTTTACATACTTTTGCATATTAACATTAACTCACAAATTCATAAGATAGCATTATAGTTAAGCCTCAATCACAACTGAACTATGAGTTACAGTAAGCTGAAAGATCTAATTTTTTAGTACACTAAACAACTCCAGTAATACATTAATTATATCATGGGAAGGTGTAATAGAGATAATGCATTTCTATAAATATTAAATACACGGCTTTTAATCTTATTGCCAGAAAATAACCATATATTCATACACATATTGTTGTCATGTTGTACATTCTAATAAAATCTTAGGGTTAATGTATAGGGCAGTCACAATGATGAAGTTATTTTTTGTTTTTCTTTGCAGTAAATATTTTTCCTTGTGTCCAACTAATGGCTTACAGTATTTTCTTGGTTCTTATTCGTAATTTCATCTTTGATGAAGTCCTTTTACTTCTGAATTTTGATGTATTATCTCAATTTGCTATATGGATTTATCATCTAAGGAGTTTTACTGAAAAAAAAAGTTTAGAAGTTACAGGAATTACATTAAAATTCATAACAAAGTAAGTTATACTCTACTCCTTAACAGTGTTGGTTAGAAGGATCAATTCACGAGTTTTCAAACTTTCTCAGCACAAGCCACCCATCCCACATCCTGACTGAGGCCCCCAGCCAATGAAATTAGATAATGAGTGCCTTAACAGTATTGTGTATTTGACATAGCTACCCAAGGGTCTGCAACCCCCTAATTTGGGAACATCTGGATTAATGTATATTTTTTATTATAAGAATTATTTTGCACTGTTAGTACATATACTTGGGACTACCCTAAATCTCTTAAGCTGGAGAAATCATGAGCTATTACTTGTATTATGGTCAAAAATATTACTAACAATAAGGGTATCCAAATGATGAAACAATCTATTTTAAGTAAGAATGGTATGTTAAATAAGCTATATTCATTACTGAACTAATTTTTAGTTCACATCTATGTATGTAGCTTGTTCTGATCACTAACCAATATTAAACAGATAGACAAAAGGCATTATTTTGCATTTCAGACTGTGATTGCATAATAACAATAGAATTTTCATCATATGAATTATTCTGTGTATTGATGTACTTGTTATTTCTAACCATGTGTACAACTGTTATTTGAGACAACCCTGTTCATATGGCAGCAATTTCAATTATAATTTCTAGGATGAATATCACTGAAAGATATTTAACTGATTTTTAAAGATAGGAGAGCAAAAAGCAGCATCTAATATACAAAGTTTATAGATAAGTATAATGTGTTTATTTTTATTGTTTCATTCATTTTATAAAAGAAACTGTTCATAGCCAAATGGATAAAATTTGATGAAACAAGTCACTGTGTCAGTAGACAAAATAAATCTTTTTTTACTTTGTGATTTTTAATTATTAAAGTATCCACTGATTAATTTAATACATCTTCTTCAGGCATAATATCTCTGGAAAATTTAACTCCTTAAACTCAAGCAGACACTGCCAACATCTGGCCTAAAATTCCAATTTACCCATCAGATGGTACCAGCATCCAATAACATTTATGATTCTTTGGGTGAAAACTAATCCAAACCAAGTTATTATCCATAAAATTAAGAAAATTTAAGTTTTATAAGGTATGGTGATAACTATTAGGAAATCATGAAAATAATGCCAGCAGAACATGAAAAAATTATAGTATTAAAGAGTTAACTCACAAGTCCTAATTGAATGTATGGCACAAATATGGTTGAGCTTAATGAATATTATGAATTTATATATAAGAATTACATTAAAGTTTGCATTTCTTTTTGTGTACACTCTTGTTTAAATTATATGCGAGTACTTTCAGAGGAAAGAACTTTAATGAGTATGACCCATGAAAGCATCATTCATTAGCTCTAACTTTGGTTAAACATACTTTATGCACATTAATATGCTGATTTTGGATGTTGCTTACACATTTATAAATTATTCTACAATACTTTCCTCATGACAATGTTAACTTTGATACCAACTAGCCTCTTTCCCATTGATTGTAAGGCATACACACAGGAACTCTTACACAGAAATATCTTAGTGTAGTATGTCTATAACATTATAATTTTCCTGTACTGAAAATGTATTTCCGATAGGCACTTACCTCCTCTCACATAAATACCTATTTTCGTTTAGTGCTGCCCTCTATATGCAAAAAATTGTTTGCATGTGCCACAAGCCTTGATGCTCCCACCCAAATGTGTCTCGCATGCAAATTGTCATGCAACAACCCTCCACCAATAAGAGTGCGAATGAGACTCCCTCTATTCAATTCTACCAAACTATCACTTTAAGATTAGGCAGAAAATAGAAGCTCTAGTTTTCAGTGGGGAGGAAGGTTGGGAAGTGTGAGAGGAGGTAAGTACATATTGGAAATAAATTTTCATTATAGGAAAATTATTACTTCCAATATGGTACATTACCTTCACTCACATAACCCAAGAAACCCTAGTTTGAAAAGCAGACCATACCAATTTATTCAATACAAAGCATGGCAGGGATGGGCAGCTGTCTTCTTCCAATTTACCCATGAAGTCCATGGATGAATACAGTCCGGGACAGACATATTAACAAAGTAAATATAAACCTACAAGCAATCTTGTAGAACACTTCATCTCAGCAGTGTGCATTTAGTGGCCATGGAATTATAATTGTTAAGCCATCATGGCCTTACAGTGCAGCTTTTATCTGTTTAAGTATACCTGGACAGACATCACTCGCCACAGTTCGGGATCAATAAAAAAAGAGAGACATGCCCCTGAAAAATAAGAGGTATATATACTAAAAGGCAACTTACCCAGTCACAGTCTCATGAAAGAGTGAAGGATGGCAACAGGTGGATGATGGTACTATGACAAGGAAGAAACAGCTACCCAAAGTAGAGAATGGGAGATGTACATATGAGGTGTAGTCCCAGTGCTTGACAGATGAAGTACCTCCAACAAATGACAGGTGTGATATGCAGGGAAAATGGAAGGTTCAGGATTGGAGTGAAGACACCAGGAATTGATGATAGGAAGAAGAATACAAGGAATAAAAGGTCAATTGAATCACATCCCAAACCCAATGGGTCAGGGAGGAAGGGACAAAAATCATAGACAAAGCAGTGGAGTAAGGGAAAGAAATCATGAGAAATGGATTCAATAGAAAAAACCTTGAAAACAATGAAGCAACCCAAAGCATGTACTGAACCGACAAGGTCATCTGGAACTGACTGAGAAGAAATATGGAAGATGTTAAGAAATGGAGAAGATGAAAGAAATATACCACATGAGCCACAAAAATGTAGGTTAATAAAAATGAACCAGAACAAAGGAAACAATTGAGCTAAAAAACAGAGAAACCCAGATCTGTGATGGCAGGGAAAAATCAATCAGAAAGATCTGAATCGAAGTGACACGAATGAACAAACATTTTGGGAAAAAAAACAACTAATGTTGTAATCTGAATATAATCCTGTCTGAATGTATCAACAGCCAGGGCAAATGGATGATGAACTAGAAACCAAAAAAATAAAAAGGTAACTGCCTGGGAATTGATAAAAAATCCAAAAACCTCACGTGAAGGAGTACCCCACAGGAGGCAGAGCCACCAAAAATTTGGAGGATCGAGAGGTCACTCCTTGAAAGAAAGTGTGATGGGACTGGAAAGTTTATCAGCAACAAGGACAAAAATACCTGGAACACAACTCTCCAGGAGACACATGTTAAGTGTGTGGGTTCAAAAAGGGAGATCCACTGGTTACAACAAGAGGAACAAGAATGAACATCCCCTTGGTGAGTGATAGAAGTCCACCACTATCGAATAGTAGAAAAGAAACATGATTAACCAAAATGAAGAGAGTGAAAGAAAGTACATTGGACTGGCAGAAGTGCCAGTGTGTGTGAAGGGAATAAGACCTTTTTCCTGGAGACTATAACCCTGAATCCTCCTACTGATCAAACCCCAACCACTGAAGATGAGAATCAGGGAAGAGAAATAATCCAGAAGAGGGGGAACTAAGAGGGAAACCCTACATTGTAGAGAATATGATCATCAACGCATATAAACGAAGAGGGAAGGAGGAAAATTAAGAGGAAAATCAAATGGATGGTCCAATGCAGGGATGTTTAAAAATACCCACCCCAAAGAGATGAAAATGTGAGGTATGGAACAAGAAAAACATATATGGAAGGAGTATATAAGTAGGTTAAGACTACACCTGTTCGAAAGGAGCTAACCAAAGCTAGACATCCAATGAATGGTGTAGGTAAAATCCCCCAAAATATGGAAGTCGGTAAAATGCAGACCACCCCACAAAAGACATATGGTACCAAAACAAGTCCAAAGGGCAAGGCACAAAACTGGGACCAAATCACATGGTGAAATAACCTAAGATAGCATCCCAAGAAATGGAAGATAAAAACAAATACTGTGGGCATTTCCAGACATGCAGAAATAGCAAACCCAAATGTTATCAAAGACTGCAGACTGTAGAAGACCCAAGAAGTGATTGAGGTGGGACTGATCGATCCAGAACCCCAAACAGCATCAAGCATACAAGAAGAATAGAGAAAACCCATAAGTAGGACAGGTAAAGGATGGCAAACTGCCAGACATGTAAAAGAATAAAGATGACAATATCTGATAGTGAAGCAAAAAAGCAACAAAAAATTTAATATAGCATGGCAGATACCCCACATGATGCTGAATGTATAGGAGAAGCCCCAAAAAATGGACCAGTGGAGAAAAAGACCTGACCATAAGTCCCTATTAACAGTGGATGGTAAACTAACAGCAGTGTCCCACCCAAAAAGATCCTTAAAGGAAAGAAGCCATGTGTAGAGGGAAAGAACTGAAGATGGCACCCCCCCAACATGGAGGGAAGAAGGAAGAGGCATCCCATGGAAATCTCTAAATATAGGTGGAACACCTAAGAAAGGAAGAGGAAGGTAAACATTACCCGTAGGAGAGTAGATAGGGTAATATGAAGCTGAAAAACTAAGTAGCGGAGAAAATGGATAGGATGAACAGAGATCCGAAGAAAATCTGTCTGATGTTAAGCTAAGTCAAAAAGAATTAAAGCCTGTATATGGTGAGGCTTGCAAGTACCCACTCTCAAAAGAGAGACAAAAAGTTTATCAAGAAACAATATCAGGAGAAGGGAAATACAATGTAAAATATGTCTAAAACAAAACAAAAAAACAAAGTGAGATAGGCCTAGCAGATTCTGCAGTAGAGGCTTGGAATGTAATCCATGATAAAGTGGAGGGAAAATGACAAAATATGGGCCATCAGAAATGGATTCAGTCATTATAAGAGGAAGGCGAGTGACAGGTAGGATGGACCCCAGCCCCCAGGAGTCCACACACATATTAAATTAAGGGTAAGAAGTATAAATTATAAATTAAACAAAATTAATGGTAAGAATTATGATAGTGAAAGAAACAAACGTAATACATGTTATTTGTTGTAGAACAACAAATAGTTAACTGAACTAACAATTAATCTGGAAGTATAACCACAGGTAAACCTAAATTAACAAACACTTGTTAAGCCTAAGCTAATAAGATTTTAACTTAATTAACAAGTAGCCTGCAAGTATAACTACAGGTAAACTGGAAATATCAGACATGTGTTAAGCTAATCAAACAGTGCAGGATAAAGGATATCACAAAGCTCAAAAATAAAAATCTTAACCTAACAATAAGTTTAATAATAATGAAAATGAAATAAGTGAGTATTATCATTAACTTATGTATGAGATGTGATGTATGGATGAAAACCAATAAAGTTAAAGAATGATAGATATACTAGTAAGATGAATTGCAGGTAATCCTAAAACAAGAAAGACCCCTAGTATCAATGGTATAGGAGAAAGGGTGCAACTAAGCCTAATTACTAACCTGAACTGGACTATGAGTATTGACCAATCTAACAAAACTTATGTAATAAAATTCAAATAACTACAGATGATAATATTAAAAATAGAATTACTCAAAAACCATAACAATATAACATCTTATCTTTCCAAAGTCAGTGGACTGGATGTTAAAACGTGTGGGCCCCCAAACTAGAGGCGAGGCCCAACAAAAGTCAGCTCACTGGATGATCAATTTCCAGGCGTTAAAGCCGAAAATCTTCCCACAGAGTATGCGACCTGAAGCCTGTGTAAATGTTCTAACAGAATATATAAACTCCGAAGTGGTAACGTAGAATTCATAATGCATAACAGAAACACATATAAAGTGTTTGAAATGAAGTAATAATTCCATAACCGGGTAGAAATGTAAAATATTTCCATTATTGTATAATAAAGAGTAAACATGTTGAGAGAAATTAATACAAAAATTTAAATAAAACATTTGATGAGAGCACAAACTAAATGTTACGAGTACTGCCAAACAAGAAGTGATAGTTTGGTAGAATTGAATAGAGTGAGTTACATGCATCAAGAAAGTATGTGGAGGGTTGTTGCATGCATGATGCATTGGATTCAGTCAATTCCAGCTAGGTGGGAGCATCAAAGTTTGTGGCATTCCATACTGGAAAATTAATATTTGAAGTTTATGCTAATCTATGCACATGAAAAAAAGCAAAATATTTTAACCTGGTCACAACTGGATCAGCTGCATGATTGGGTCCCCAGCGACCCAAACAACCTCGCCCTTGCAATCCTGTTCTTCCCTGAGGATTTATGGGATAGCCATTAACAATGTGGTATTCTCCCTGGTGACTCTTCCGATTGACCTTGCCATCTAATAAGTTCCATTTAGGTTTAAACCCTGGGTCTCTAACAAATGGTAAAGCACATATAAGGTTACTATAATTACAACCATGCAACTTAAACATTAAAAATGACTTCAATATAATTAGAACATTGTGAATCAAATAAAATATTAAGTTAAACATATATACATGTTAGAATCTGCAGGTACTTTGTTGTTCACAGCTGTATGTGATATAGAATTCTGGGTGAAATGGATTATTGGTAAGAAATCTTAAACATGTGAGAAAACTTTGCTAACAAAATCCATTCAATTACGTTTTATTGGAGCAAAACTAGCAACTTAAAATGATCAAAGCAGAAGACACTGGTCATATATTCTCCAAACAGTAAAGTGTTTACTACTTAGACATGTCATTCAAGCACTTAAGTGTAAAACTGTCTACCTCTTTAAGCCAAATGAAGTAGGGAAAAAAGGTTTAACCAGTCTAAATATGGAAGATCCTGCTATTGGTTTTATTGAAGTAGTTACCAAATGAGTTATTGACTGGTTAGTATGTTGTATGGGGCTTCTGGTGGATACTGTGGTGGTTGATAAAGAGAAAGGTAAAGAAAAGAAAGAGAGACATGGTGCAGAAAATGAAAATCAAAAATCATAAGTGACTTAGTTAGGTTGCTAATAAAGTAGTTCCATACCTAAAAACTTATTAGCATGAAAACAAAATGTTCTCATTATTCTACAAGAGTTTGTTCCTACTGTTTGTAAGTGTTGCAAATAAGATGAAAATTCTCCAATTTGTATGCTAGTATTGTGGATCGGAATCAACATTTATGTTATACCTGCTTCCTTGTATTTATCACTTAATCACTTTACCTACAACACATCAACGAGTTAATGGTAAACATCAACATAAGAACAATGAATCCAAATCAACAAATCCGAGAGTCAATCTGGCCTGTATGTTACACCATAGCAGGAATGGGATAGAAAAAAACCACCCTTCAAGATTACTGACACCTAACTGTTATGGGAAGCAAAATAGAAAACTATTTTTGAAAACTACTGAATACATGTCTTCAGCAACTTGTAAACCATACTACAAATGAACATGCCACCTTATGGCATCTTGAAGAGCTTATACATCACACTGAGTCTAGTCTGTTAGAAAAGTGAAAAATGGTCTAACACAATTATCAATAAGAACTTCTAAGTGAAAATAAAGAAGACTATACAATAATATGTCAAACACGCAAAAGGTGATCTGACATGTCATTAAGTGGAGGTCCTAATTAAGTGGCCAGTTGAAGATGTTTATATTGTTCCTGGTCTATTTATATATAGTGTATTGTCCTGAACTTTTTTTTCTAAACTGCCTTGCATATTTCATGTCTGAAAACAATTATATTTAAACTATGTGATAATGTAATTGAAGTCTACATTGAAATTTGCAGGTTTTGTCACTTGCAATTAATTTTCAGTACCTGCAGAAACAATTCATTAAACCTTTCCTTGAAGTTGTCGAAAAAATTGTATAAGCTATCAAGTGAAATACATCATACAATCTGTAACGTCAGCCTACTTGGAAAAAGAGGTACAAAGCCAACAGACAGAAGAGATGTATGGTCCAAGGAATAAATGACTGGATCAGCTCAAGAGCCATATCTGTATCTTTGTGCTTCAAATGTAATGAACTGAAACCTGGTCTAGACATTGGAATATTTCCAAGACTGTTTCTATGCACATGGGAGAAATGTATAGAACATTATGCAACTTAATGTTTAAACTGCTCCAAATTAGCATAACTGTAGATTAAACATAACTGTGCTGACCTCACAGAAAAATTAAACAAGTTTAAATTGAGTGAATATAACAAGTAGCCTTAACATGTTTAACAAATCTAGAACTGCATAAATGTAGCCATGCCACTTAAATGCTATGGTCTGTAACACAAGTTATGGGTATTGGCAATAACTAACTTCAAGCAATTCAATAAAACAAAGACAGTACACAGTATACCAAGCAGGTAAGCAACAATAATGATTTAGTTCAAACCCTTTAGCAATTAAAAACAAAACAATTCTACTGAGATATAAAAATGTGAAACACAAGTACCCAATGTTGGGATCAGCCCATGACATAGAGGTCAAACCTTTCATCGAGTACTGTGGTGGATCATAATCATCCCAATCAACTGACCAGTGAACTTTCTCAACTGGAACAGGGTAATCTTTTCCCTTCCTGTCCTACAGTTCGTGGGTAGATACCATTTCTACACTTACAATGAACCATTCTGCATGCAGTTTCTAAAAAAAAAACAACAGAAAGAAATAAACAATTGTATATGTTATTACTAATAAATACATATTGAATGTGAATAAATTTAATTCATCTGTTATACATTTCCAGATTTTGTACGATATAGTAAAAGAATTTTCCCCAATTTTTTTTAAAGCTAATTATTAAACTCTACTTTTTTGCATATTTAAAATATTAAATGTGAAACCTAACTCTAGTGACTTTTTTGTTTTTACACACAGATATGTGAAGATAGTTTTTGTAAAAATGTATAGTTTGACTTCATCAAGTTGTTAAACAAGCTTAACTAATATTCTGTAATAAAAGTTTAAAAAAATAAAAAATTGTGCAAACAAATTAGATATAAAATTTGCATTTTATCAAAATCTGGGATAACTTTGTTTTATTTCAGTTTTCAGTAAATCAGTAATGTATTATAAATTAATATACTATTTTTAGCCATGATATAAATCAGCTTTTTCAAGTTTTTTAGAAACTTTAGACAACAGGAAATACAGCTGGTCTACACAGCATGTCACTAATATGCAAAGCGTAACACAATACAATTATTACTATGAAAAGCAACTATTGTACGATTAGCTGAAACTTAAGAGGTGAACATATATTACAGGGGAAGATTGTATATACCTCCATTTTAAAAACTAATATACTTTGATATCGTTAACCACAGGTAGCTGAAACTTAGTAATGACAAAATTTTAAAAATCAATATTAACCATTACAGGTAAAACACTAATATACTGAATGCTAGGTGGCACATATGTCTGAAGATAACAATAATGCAAGCTTCAATAACATAGGTGAAAAACACATTTCTCAAAGACTAGGATGTAAGCTCATATACTTAATATCTGACCAGAAACAAAAGTTTGATAATTCATTGAGAAAAGACTTGGCTGATTATACAAAATGTAAGTTACCATATTTATATCCAACAAAATTTAAAAATATGCATGACCTAAAGCTTAAAACATAAACCAATACACTTAAAATTAACACAAAATATTGAAATCTCAAGATAAACAAGTGCAAGTTGTGTTTATTAAACACCTCTTCTCTCAATAATGTTATACAGTATGTTTAAGCCCCTATCCCTGCCAAATTTATTTATAATAAAAAAGTGGAAAAATTTATATTCTAAGAAATGGCTAATGTTAAATAGATGTTTTAATGTTCAAAATGTTTCAGGCTGAAATGTTGTGAGCATTAAAACATCTATTTAACATTAGCCACTTTTCGTGGTTTAAGATTTTCCACTTTTTTGTTTTCGACATCCCCAAATTTAATTGACCTTTAACCCTAAATTTTTAAAAACTAAAAAGGTCTAGAACTTTGTATGTAGTATTTGTTATATAAGTCTTAAGATCAGGATGGACTGACAGAATGACATGCCAATATACTTTGTTCTGCTTCGTGAAGCAACAGGGGCATAAAAATATACAAGGATTAGTCCAATCTTCCATATTTATATATATATTTCTTATTTATTTAACTACTTAAAATCCACATAATTTTGTAAAATAAAATAGAATAATTATTTAAATTCAAAACAAGTTAATGCATTTTCTTTTCAGTACTCACTAAAATTTGAAAACTTCATCATACTTTACTATCTAAGATGCAAAACTTCCAATGATTTATACACGTTTATCAAAATTATAACTGTATATATGGTAAACAAATTTTATTTTTTGCACAACACATATGTTTATACATTTATCATAATCCTCTGTAACAGTAAACTGTTAAAAAAAAAAAAAGGCAATATATTTACTTAGGCTTCCAGTAATCACAATACCATACCACTGACCACACAAATGTTTTTCTAAAACTTTCTTGGCAGGAGTTTTAGGACACGTGTGAAGATACTTCGAACTAGACTGGAACTAAACAATACAAAAAATTAAGAATTTGAATTGCATTTAATAATAATAAAAAACTGTTCCTAGAAATAAATAATTTTTAATCAGATTTTTTTGACACTGTTGTTAATTTGGATATATACACGTAATTTCAAAAAAGAAAAATAATACAAAATGTTTATGTTTTCATTATTTAAGTTGACAAATTAGATCAAGTTTTATAAATTCAAAATAGAATCCTGAAGTAAAACCAAAAACTACACCTAATACTTAAAACCTTACTTAATATTTATCATTCAATGCTTGACTCTAGTGAAGATTCATCAAAATTGCTCTTTATATATTCACCTGAAAATGATCCTAGTAAGACTGAAAGTGAACTTCAAATTTAGTGAAATTAGTAATAAATCTGATAGTTTAGACACTATGGTCTGATAGGATAGCCATTCTAAGGCATTTTTGGTAAACCATTAAAATTCCACAATGATATCCTACTAGTTTAAACTGTTTATACATTATATCATTAATAACACTATTTTTTTTAAATTTCAATAAATATCTTTGTAGTTGACTTTCTCTATTTTTTTTTTGTTGGGTCTGAATTTAATTTGGAAGATTTAGGTGTATTTACTAACACTTCTAATAGTAGATTTTCATTATCACTTACATTCAAAATAATCATTAAATTGCCCTTCATCTGGCCTAATAAAACCAGTTGTTTCATTTTCATAACAGTTCAAATGCTTTGTTTCCTTCTTTTGATAAACTTAAATTATTGATATGAAAAATAAGTTGTTAAAGCCAAGCCTCATATTTTTAATACAACATTATTAAAAATTGTACGATTACTACTACACACTATAAGTTTATTAATTTTTGTAATTGTTCTTCAACCTTTGCACAGTAGTCATAGTAATGTGTCTTTCTAGGTGTAACTGAGTAATGAAAACCTCTTATTCCTGCCTTCTTTTCTACTAATGTAAGATTCTAGTCTGAAAATTTATGTATTACTTCATCTTGATCTTCTATAAATGTATTAAGATATAATTGAAGTGATGAAATTTTTACTAATCTGAACATAACGTTTTTTAATGACAGAAATACTAAGTTAATTCTTCTTTAACTTACTAAAATTTTTAAACGAAATCCACCCAAATGCACAGAGGACCACAAACCTCTAAAAGAAAGTTTCAAATTTTGTATATACATATAAGCCATCCTTCTTTCACAAGAAAATCCACAAGGGCAACAAAAAAAAAAAGATATTAATACATAGTAAACTGTGTGATCTCTCCCTGGATATTAAGGTGGTTACTCTTCCAATTAATAATCAGCCTTGATGAAACTTAGCCCTTGCTTTTTCTTTGTATATACCTTGGATCCATAACACTAGTGTAACAATATTCTTGTCCTGTGTGTGTGCGGGCCCACCGCTAAGGGGGGGCAACTACCATGGGGCCCGTGCATGCCCAGGGGCCCCATAAAAAATGCCTCAACTTTAAACTTGATTTTTTAAAAATTTGCATACTCTTAAGCTAAGAATCCATAGACCAGAAAAACTGATGCAAAATTACTCTACAAGCCAAGCCAAGTTCAAAATGGAAAATAGCCTAACTTTGGACTGAATACAGGAATTTCCTTCAATCATAATTATAGCAATAGAACATTCAAAAACTGGTGGTAATGCTAATGCAACTGAGAGTAAAAACAAAGATTTTCGAGTTAAAGCCAAAGACAAAAATTTTGCACTAAAGAGAGATTTGTGCGCTGCAAACGCTTTCCAGCACACTGTCCAAAATTCCAGCATAACTTCTGCCAACTGCCAAATATTCTAAATTTAGAACACATCAACCTCCTTCCTGCTAAACCTCGTGTAATGTGCAGTTCTGCATTCGGGACACAAGATTAGTGGACAAATACCCAGACAATATCTCAGAATCCATGCAAGAGGAAATCGGGCACCTTAAGGTAATACATGCATCAAACTTTGGTGAAGATACGGGGCCATATCAACTTTTAAAAACAACAAAAAGGTACAAGTTAGATGGCATTTTTTCAAATGTATGTATTGCACTGTGAATATTCTGCACATTGCCAGTTACAGTAGCATCTGTTGAGAGATCTTTCAACAAACTAAAACTCATCAAGAGCTTCTTGAGGAGCACAATGAATGACCTAGCCATTCTTAGTATTGAGGGCGAACTTGTGGGGAGAATTGACTTCAGTGAAATAATAAAAACATATGCTTTGAAAAAGGCACGTAAAGCATGTTTCGTTTAGTTATAACAATTCTGTATTACTGAACTCGTTAAAGTAATCCTTGACAATGTGTTTAAACTTTCAATAAATTATCCAATTAAATATACAGATGTTTACATTTTTTCTTTTCTCAAAATGATATTGTTGATTGTTAAAGGCCTTTTGTCCACGGAAAATTTCACAAAGGAGATCGGTACTTTAAGCCGTAACTTAGTGGTATTAAGACTTAAAATTTTGCTAATATCACTAAAAGTCTAGAGCTTCCCTCATGGTCTCCCATCAAGGGATCAGCTCCTGGATCCCGCTGGGGGCCCGGGGCAACCCCAGCCCCAAGGCTCACCGCCACTCTCGACAGCCGTGTGTGTCTATCTATATATATATAATACAAACACACATACTGTGTCAGAGACCATCCTGGGGGGCAAAAGCGCTGGGCACTTAGTTGATAACAGATTAATCGTCTGGCTCGCTAAACAATTACATTCAACTATTAGATTTCTCTCATAAGAGACTTAGATAGTTGGAATAATCAAAAATAGTAATAATCAGAAACACTAATTTCCATTAGCTAATCGTTTTTGTGAGTTGTGACACTAATTGATTAAGCTGAACAACCTCGTTTTAATGAAAAATAATAACAAGGAATCATAATGGCAATATTTTGATTTTTTGGATAGTTAGGATAAATGAAAACATTAATTGAATTAATCCTAATTTCAGTTAATTATTTTAATTAGCTCTAACTGATGCTCTTAGGTAATCAATTATACCAATTAATCACTTACCTCTCAGGACAATCAAATTTTTCACTTTTACAGTCAAAATTCCACTCTATCATAAAAATAAAGTGAAAACCTTTCCTGTAAATTTATAATTGTATATCTGGGATCTACATGGATTTAATTTTGAGCAGTTGTCCAAGATGTCAATAATTTCAATTGAATCAAACCAACACTTGTTGGGAAGTTTCCAGTTATAATACTTCCAAACAGAACTCAAGTTACAAGAACCAAAGGAATAATGGAAGGTAAGTTTAAAATGTATGCAATATTCACGTTTGTAATTTCTCTGTCTAATTTGTGAAACATGGAAAATTACAAACAACTTTTGCCACCATATCAACTTGCCAATTGAGTCTATTCCCATATAGGAAAGTGTATACATTAATTATTGAAGTATGTCACACATGCATTGATAATAGTGTTGAAAACTATGAACATAGGTAATGTTACACTGATTTGGTGGTCATATAAACACAGGTTAATCACGAGGAAAGTTTTTATTATGCCAATTTTAGTTTCCATTTTCCTTTACTGGGGATTCGCTATGGCTCACACTGTGTACCTGTGTGTCTATATATATATATATAGCAAATCTACATTATTGGCAAACAAAGCTAGATTGGTAGTTAACAGCACCAAATAAAAATTATCATTTCCAGTGATTAGCTGTACACGACAGTCATCAGAAATACAAGTAAGAAGCAAAAGGGGCAAAATACTAAAATTATGGGTTAACAGACTTATCCACATGAATTCTGAATGAAGTCACATTGGAGGTTCACAGATTAATCTATATGTACACTAATATTGTCAGTATTTGAAGCAAAACATTAGATGAAGCTTTTGCTGCAACTGGTTACAATCATAATAACTGAGAATTGCTTAAGAATAAGAAAATGTGAATTAATAGTAACTTCCGATCAAAGCAAGCAACCTACATAGATCAAAAATCTAAATAAAACTGGCAATAAGCCTAGCCTAATATATTGTTTCCATGTTCTTACTTATAAAGATTGGAATGAATTGTTTCCTCAGTTGTATCCTCACTGTTACTGATATTTTGTCAATGTTAAAGGTCTTCCATACAGATAATCTGACCAAACAAATATAGATATGTTATACATATACTGTTAAATGATCAAAGTTCAGGTCCTGTTCTTTTCTTTACATTTTCATAATTGAAGATGTACCAATTCGTGGTAGTACACCTATTTTGTGGCTAAGAGCTGGTTTTTTAAGCTCAAGGGCAAGAGATTCTAGCATTCTAAGAGAGATGAATAGGAGGACTGAAAACATGTACTTGGAAAAACATACCATGGTGATTGTAAAATATTTGGGTTGATGAAAGTTTATTTCATCAGTGTACAGAAAAGGTTATTGACACTGAAAGTGATATAATCAGTTAAATGAACTGAATTCTTATAATAGAAGATTAATTTTTAAGACATGGATGCAAGTTATCAACATTTATTTTCTTTGTTACAAAGTAAGAGTTTATTGGGATTTCTTTTTATAATAATAGTAAATAACATACTTGGAAAGATGCCATTTTATATCTTGTTCTTATTAGTACTTAGAATAGGCTAATAAATGGTTGCAGATGCACCTTGATGCTACTGACCATTATAGCCGAGTGACTTAACTGATTACCTATGAGCAGCAATTACATCAATTAGTGCCATGTAAACTAATCAGTTAACTGAAATTATGATTAACTAGATTAATTCAAATTAGTTTTTCTCATTACCATTTTGATTATTCTAACAATCAATCAAAATATTAGGATCAAATCAATTATCACAAAAAAATAATCATCCAAAATTAGTGTTTTTGATTATTAATGTTTTCAGTTTCACACAAATTTTGTAACGGTTGTACATAATAAAACGTTTATTTTATCCAGAACATTTCACCAGGTTTACCTGCCATTATCAGGTGGGATACAAGAACTGAGGCTAACAGATTGTAATTTAAAAAAGAATCATGGGAGAATTTATAACAATAGTAATCTACAAGCATTAGACTAACCAACTGCAAACAATAAATTAATTTATCAATGAAATGTAAAATTTAGGTATAATAAATAAAACTTTCAGGCCTGAGTCTAAGGAGACTGTTGGCTAGAAACCCATTAAGTCTAGATGTACATATGTATACATACACACACATATATATGTGTATAGATGTTCTAGCGAGTCAGTCTGTCTGCTTTAGTCATATATGAGGAAGCTAGGTACAGAGCATCTGGAGCTAGTTCAATTTATGCTGTTTACGCCCATGTCAACTTAGGTTTAAATTTATTTTAATTTGTTGAAATTTCATCAGCAATACTGTCAACTGATTATGGTTTACAATTATCCTCAGATGTTATTTTATTGTGATC
>NW_013667560.1:84468-116768 GCF_000517525.1 Limulus polyphemus
TGCCTTAAACTATCCGATGATCATCGTTTCCAACGTGTGAACGTTGCTTCGTCTCTTCTGGCGCGTGAACCATTTTTGGACAAATTTTTGTTACCGGTGATTAAAAATAGATTCTCTACGCAAATATTAAACGCCAAAAACAATGGATCAGTCCTAGACAAAACCACTTCCGACCCCAAAAACTGGACTCCATCCGCAGAAAGTGATGGGACATTTGATGGGACATCAAAGGAGTAATTCATTTCGAACTCCTCAATCCACAGCGAACTGTTAATGCAGAGATCTATAGTCAGCAACTGGAACGTTTAAATCAAGCCCTTCATCAGAAACACCCTTCACTCGTCAATCGAAAAAGTATTCTTCTTCACCACGACGATGCACGTTCACATGTGGCACGTTTGACATAACACAAGATTATGGAGTTGGGTTGGGAAGTTCTCCCCCACCCATATTCTCCAGATTACCATCTTTTTTCGTTCGCTGCAACACCATCTTATGGGAAAACGTATGCAAATGTGGAAGGTGTTAAAGAGGACATAGACAGGATTTTTGCTTCAAAGCCAAGTGATTTATTTAATCGGAATTAACAATTGTAAGATGGAAAAGCATCATCGATAAGAATGGAGACTATTTCATTTAATAAATGTCTTGTTTTGATATATAAGTTGTTCGGGTTTTTTCATCTTTACATTCAAAAATGTTATACAACTTTAATAGAAGCTATGATATATTGGTAAAACATCATTTAATTATATTTTAATATAATTTCCCTCTCACCGATTTAAAACTTGAAGAGGATGTTTTCAAAGTTTCAGGCATTTATGACAGTCATTTTGTGCAAGTCACTAGCTTACCAAAGTGTTTTTATCCAGTCAGTCTTCTAGTGTTTCGCGCCTCTTTTTTGTTATCTTTGTCTCTGCAGATGATTTTGTTTAGGTTTCTCTCTTTTGGATCAAAATATTTTAAACTCCCTCTAAAAAGGGCTATGGAGGGCATCACATACGACTGAGACGTATCTCTGACTCTTTATTGTTACATTGTCAAGAGCTATACTGACACCTTTTCCACGTTTTTAAACATTGGACATCCACATCATCACCGCGTATCATGGTTTAGGACAGTTTATGACACTTTCTAGAGGTCTGGCACAAGATTTTGAATGGAGTCTGGATTTTTTGTCTATCGCCTGAAACTTAGCAACGCATCAATCAAGTTCGTTACAATTATTTCTTTCTTTTTTCTTTCCAGTCTTATTCTCATTCCATAGGAGAACTTCACTGCAGTATTTTAGGTTTGCTTCTGGAAAACCATTCGTTCCAGGATATGCTGTTTTATATACTATGGATTTTGTACTTTTTTGGGCATTGCTTATGCCAGATTTTAAGAAAAGTTATTAGCTTTTATTTGTTCATGGAAAGATTTTTTACTACTCTCAGGTGTTAAATAGGTTTGAAATTGGTTGAGTCTTCCCTCCATACCATATTTGCTATAGCTCTCAGTTACAAATTTCCTGTTTTCTGGTCTCACATATTACACCACGTATCTCCCAAGAAGGATACTTTGCATCAAAATGTTTCATCTTTGCTTTTGCTTTCATTGATACTTCATTTTTTTTTGTCTCTGTTGACCCTCTTTTTTTAATATGTATTGTCTTGGTTTTTTCGTCTTCTCCAAGTTACCAGTAAAACACTTCTTTTGCTTTGCCCGATATTACTTGATTTATACTAATTTCTATTTTATAAAAGAATTCTTATGCATATGCTGGATTTTCTTTTGCATCTTCTTTCATTATTTACTCGAACCGTCTTCTTTGATTTGATAGCAGGTAATACCCTATTTCAGTATATTTCAATGTACGTTAATTTTTCTTTCCCGCAAGCCCTCCAATTTCGGACTTTTCTTTTTTCTCTTTCAGGCTTTGTCTTTCTTCCTAGTATTACTTAGGAATTATTCCTATTGTTGTCGACCTTGGCAAGACGCTGTTCTGGCCTGTTTACTTCCCATAATTACTGTATCTTAAAAGCTATACTTATTTACTCATTCATTCCATTTCTTTTATTAGAAATATTTCTGAAGAAGAAAAAACTAAGATCGATTAGTATTAAGACATGCAGTCCTCTTGCCGAGTAGTTGCTTTAACCAACCTAAGCTAATCTTGGACACTACCAATTGATTTGATAGGAAGTGCCGATTCTAAACTTTCTGACCACAGATATTTTAAGTGTTATACGCTGTCCTTTGAAGATAAAAACACTATGAAGTAAAAGCTGAGATCAAGCGGTATTTTCCAGATATAAAAGTAATATTGGATTTAATTTTGTGTTTTAAAATTATAAATATTTAAGCATCTTAGTAATTTGTCCGATGAAGGGGCTTGAAATTGTACCACGTAAGAAATAAGAAAGAAGGTGAACAAAATACAAATGAAAGACTGATATGTATGAGGTATTAATGATGCTACAGAAAGACAAAATTATTTTTTCTCGTAGAAGTACGTTCATTCCATTAAAACTGTTTATTTATAAATAAATATATATATATATATATATTAGTTTTTAGGTTTTATTTTTTTATTGAAAAGACTGGTTATTTTTTTTTTTTTTGCGTTTAGTTCCTTTTTCTAAATATTATAATATTTTCTCTTCAAATGTTCTACTTACATTCGAGCTAATTGACATATCATATAAATTAGAGCAAATTTAAATATTTTTAATGTTTATAATGGCACCCAGATGGCGAGGTTTCTTCGTTCTATAACAGTAGAAAAAAAAAGGAGTATAATCAAACTGCAGCCAGAATGCACATACCAATATTGTTCAACGCAACGAACACGTCACATTATACCTTGTTTCTTAATTCACTTCATTCGGAAATAAAATCTGTTATTTTTTCTCAGATCAACATCTATGCAAATGAAGTATATCGAGTATAATAGAAATGATGAAGTCATTTATTTATTTTACCTTTTCGTAGAATGCAGTGGAATTATCGGACTAAAATTTTTGTAATATCTATATTTCAATACAATAAATCCCTTTTTATGACTGTTCGAATGATTAAATAATTTTATTAATAATATTATTCTACAGATGGAGCAATTTATTTATACTATGAGATCTTGTAACCACTCTTCATGGAATTTAGTGTATTTTAACAGTGTTTATATTACTTCATAATAAAGCTATGGTTGTTCAGTGCTTCATCATTGTATAATAAAGTTATAATTTGTATCAAAAGCTTGTACGTTTTTCCTGAGTCCATAATGAAGCTTAAGTTTGTATGAAAATCCGTATAGTGTTTATATTACTTCATATTGAGGCTTACGTTTGTATTTTAAACCTGTAAAGTGTTTATATTATCTATAATAAAGCCTTGGGTTGTATTCAATCGCTGTTCAATGTTTATATTATCTCATAAAGAAACCAAAATGTACATTAAAACCTCCTACAGCGCTTAGATAATTCCTCAATAAAGCTTAGGTTTGTTTTACAGCGTCTATATCATTTCCCACTACGAACTAATGTTTACGCCAAAATTTCGTAAATTGCTTAAAGCATTGTTTTCACACAAGCTAATATTCGTGTAAATATCAGCTACTGAAATTCGTACCAAAACTTTTTATGTCATTTGCTTTATGGTCCTACATAGATAATGTTAGCAAGTGTTACGAATTTATAATGTTTTTCGTTTGGTTTGTTTTGAATTCCGCGTAAACCTACACGAGGGCTATCTGCGCTAGCCGTCACTAATTTAGCAGTGAAAGACCCACCGCCAAACTCTTGGGCTACTCTTGTATCAACGAATAGTGGGAATGACTGTCACATTATAATCTCCACGGTTGAAAGGGCCAGCATGTTTGGTAGGACGGAGATTCGAACCCGCGACCCTCAGATTGCGAGTCGAGCGCTCTAACCAATGTTTTTGGTATTTCTATCAAAATCTCTTTAAATTATCTTTGTAATATGAACCGTCTTCGACCCAACTAGTAAAAAATAATTTGAATTTTGCTTAAAAACTATATTAAAAGCTTCTCCATGGACGAGTCAATTGTTCAGCAATAAATTCTGAACCTAGGCATGGGAACTTAAAGAATTAAGTGGAATCCTGTTTTAAAACTATACCAAAAGCTTCTCCATGGACGAGTCAATTGTTCAGCAATAAATCATGAACCTAGGCATGTGAACTCAAAGAATTAAGTGGAATCCTGTTTTAGAACTATACCAAAAGCTTCTCCATGGACGAGTCAATTGTTCAGCAATAAATCCTGAACCTAGGCATGTGAACTCAAAGAATTAAGTGGAATCCTGTTTTAGAACTATACCAAAAGCTTCTCCATGGACGAGTCAATTGTTCAGCAATAAATCCTGAACCTAGGCATGTGAACTCAATGAATTAAGTGGAATCCTGTTTTAAAACTATACCAAGAACTCCTCCATGGAAAATTCAACTATTCGGCAATAAATCCTTAACCTAGGCATACATACTAAACGAATTAAGTGGAACCCTGTTTTAGAAACTATACGGAAATCTTCTCCGTGGATGAGTCAATTGTTTAGCGATAAAGAAATAAGCCTTTTGAAACGTACATCTTTTTCTACTGATCAATTACTTTGGCATGATTAGTTTTCAAACACTATATTCGCTTACAAGATCTACAGAAAAATAATCATGTAGTTAATACTTGTAGTTTTTATAAAAGCAAATACCTAACTCTAGAATTAAAATCATTCAACGCAAAATTTCTTAAAAGATTTCCATTAGAGTCGGAAAATAATTATAGAAACTGTAATTTTCAGATTTGAAGGAAATCTTGGTCATTTACAAAAGACTACTCTAACATAAACTAACAAATGCAGGCTAAGAGATATTGAAAATCCATTGATGTAAACAGGAGCAAACTAAGATATATTTACATTGAATGTTTTACCGCTTGCAAAAATAGCAGTTCTAGTAATTGGATCCTATCTTTCAAAACATCTAAACAGATATGTATCATGAGAATTACGAACTCAAACGTTATTTAAAGAAGTGAGTGACAAGCATAATGGCATAAAATTAGTATGAAGACAGTTATTTTAAAATCAATTAACTATAACATACATCTAAACCGATTCTCTCCGGTTTCGCTCCCCAGTGGCACAGCGGTATGTCTGCGGACTTACAACGCTAAAATCCGGGTTTCGATACCCGTGGTGGGCAGAGCACAGATAGCCCATTGTGTTGATTTGTGCTTAATTACAAACAAACAAACAAACTCTCCGGTTTCATGTTAGGGACTGAAGTTGTTGTTTGTTATAAAGCATAAAGCTACACAAAGGGCTATCGGTGCTCTGCCCACCACGGGTATCGAAACCCGATTTCTAGCAGTATAAGTCTGCAGACATACCGCTGTGTCACTGGGGGGGGGCTGTTATGGACTGAAAGAAAAACAATTTATTAATAATGTTTATCGAACTACAGCATAAATAGCTAAGTTTAAAAAAAACAACAAAAATGTTTTTTTCTGAACAAACACTCAAGAATAAAATTATTTCTGTTTATAGCAGTACTAATTATTCTCTGAATTAGATTTTTAGTCGCAGCATAGAGGTTCATAGAATGGCTCTGAGATTTTATTCAAGTACAAACTTTTAGTTCATAGCTCCGTCATCTCTAGACCGATTTGAGATCTAATTACAGTTTTGGACTCAGGGGGTCAAACCCTTTCGATTGTGTACTTAACCATGCCATAAGTCTCGAAGATTAATTTACTCTAATCCTGCCTAAAAGAATTTGAAGTGCCGCGGCTATTGAGGATTCCCTCTTGCTCATTTAATGGAAATATTAATATTGAGGCTTCCTTGTAGTGCTTAACAGTTGCCTTAGAATACTTTTTTATCGTTGCTAGCTATGTTCCGGATACAACAACTATTGATTTTGTAAAGTACAATTCTATAAGCTGAATAAAGCAGCTGTGTTTGTTTGTGTGGTGTATAACGGCTTCATTTTGTTCATTGAACATGCACTATTGAACCTGAAAAGGGGGGGGGGACTGAAGAGAAATTTAAGATAAAAATATAGCCTGCTATTTTCTAAACTTAACACGAAATCATTACAATCAAGTTTGTTTGCTAACCCGTGTTCCTAAGTGAGTGGCGTGTCCTACTGGAGCGTGTGTCTGCACAACTTTTAAATATAGCCAGCCATGATATTACGTTAGGGTTAGTTATCATTGTAATATTCGTCGCAACTATTGATAGATCAGATGGGCTCTTTTGAGCTATTGTAAATCAGTTTATATGGTTTTCTTTAATGTGCGTGATTTGAAGTTTACAAACGTGTGTTTCGTCTTAGATCAATCTTCTCTACTCTTCCCTCTCTCTCTCTTCTCCCAGTGGTCAGCTGTAAGTTGATATTCTTAAAACGCTAAAACATGGGGTTCGATTCCCTCTGTGGGTTGATTACATATAGCTCATTGTATAGATTTGTACGCCAAAAGCGTTACCCTTCCTCTATTTTTGTAGGTAGAAAAGTTCGTAATACATAATAATTTTCCTAAATATAAAATTTGTATTTTTTCACTAATTAAGTATTCGTTCGATTTTTACACTTTCTCCTGAATAAATATTTCACACAAAAAATAAAATTAAGTATATCTTGATGTCTGCAGTTACCATCAGCTTCGTGTTAAAAAAAAGGGGCGCCGAAAGGTTGAAATGGTGTCAAATGTGTATTTTTTCACTGATGAATTTTACACTTTCTAGAATAAATATTTTTCCAAAATAAGTTAAAAAAAATTATTTTGGATGTCTGCAACTACCATCAACCCACTGTTTAAAAAAAAAAAGGGCGACAAAAGACTGAAAATGAAGTTGATATTATTTGCCTACAACGTATACACATAAATTTTACCTTTATAGTTGGGAATATAGTTTTGTGCTGCCCAAAAGTGGAATTTTAAAAAGTTTGCGTTTTTGTGATTCCGAATATTTCAGGAATATCGCTTTTTTGTAAGTTAGTTACATATAGAACTAGATGAAGTTTTGTCTCATTGATCCAATCTCAATTTATTTATTACTATCTCTATTTATTAAAATACTGATTGCAGATTTTTTTCAGATATTTCTAAACTCCACAAGAACTTGAATAGTGACAAAGTCTCGTGCTACTGATGCTATTTCTGGTTATATAATTCTTAGTTAAAGATTTAAAGTTCCATCATGTCCAATTAGTATTGGCAGCTAAAATAATAAATGTGCATGACTTTGGTTTCAGTGTGTATTCGTCATAGGGATTTAGGTCTTTTCAGTCAGGTACTAAGTAGAGCTCTTCCTCCCTCCTGAACTGTTGTTTGATGAAAACTAACTTGTGGTTTTTGGTAAGCTGGTTTGGATGTCTGTTAGTTACTGTCGCTACTTTCCTTCTCAGGGCCATGTCCATTTATGTTGTCTGATTATGTATTTGTTTGTGTAGCTATGTTCTGTGGTGTTTGTGAAAAAACGAGTAATTGTATGATCTGTGGGAATAGGGGTGTAAATATGTAAGTTTGTTTGTTTTGAATTTCGCGAAAAGTTATTCGAGGGCTATCTGCTCTAGCTAACCCTACTTTAGCAGTGATAGGGTAGAGGGAAGGAAGTTAATCAACACCACCCACCGCCAATTCTTGGGCTACACTTTTACCAATGAATAGTGGAATTGATCGTCAGATTATTTCGCCCCTATGGCTGAAAAGGCTAGCGTGTTCTGTGTGATGGGGATTCGAACCCGCGACTGTTGTCGCGATGGTCGAGCGCCTTCACCATCAGGCCTCTATAAGTATAAGATACGCTATTGCTAGCTAGCCTGGAGTGTGAAAGATGTTGGTGAAATAATTAAATTATTCTTTAATATTAAAATCCCAACATGCCATAAAACATTAAAGCTGTTAGGGTTATAATGTTTCGTTATTTTCACATGAATGTTCACTTACATCTTAAATAATACGTCTTTTATTTCTGATATATGAACAATGAAATATGGATTACGTATTTCCCTTTCGTTAAACAGTTGTAACATTTTACCGTACGAGTCCATGCAAGAAGAAAGTGGAGAGCTAGCAAGTGACGTAATAAGTGATTTTTCCCACCAACAATCCTATAGGTATTTTCAACTTGAACGGCGCCTTATGCGTACATGACATGAGTTAAACGGGAAGAGTCAGAGACACCTAGGGTTTATGATCCTAATTTTGAAATGCTGATCAAAGGAAAAGAAGCCAGTCATCAATATTCGCCTCCAAAACGGCTTTGTCCGGTTTTGAACCAAATAATAAGATTTACTGCTACTCTTCTTACGCATTCGTAGCTAAAAGTGCAAAGCATGTTCAGCGGCATCGCAACACGAACTTTAGATTCTAAAATCCACAACCCAGCACCTATCCACAAAGCTACGCTCGGCTATCTGTGCCCTGCCTACCACGGGTATTGAAACCCGGTTTCTAGCAGATAAGTCGCAGACATACCACTGTGCCACTGGGGGGCAGGCGTCAGTCATAAGACAAACAAGTCGTTTTAGCGAAACATTGGTCATAGATATCTTTATAATTTAGATAGTTAAGAACTGTGAATATAGTGTGTATGTCAGTAACTATAGAGTACAAAGTGTTTAAAAGAACTATGGTAGAAGAACAAAAGAAAGATAAGTGTGATAACGGTAAAGATACAAGCCCAAGAAAGAAAATGTCTGTCATTACAGCCGACGTAAAAGTTTGATGCGAAAAGAGAACGAAATATTATATGTGTGATAAAGTATTGATTTGTTTGTAGTTAAGCACAAGGCTGCACAATGGGATATCTGTGCTCTGCCCATCACGGGTATGGAAACCCGGTTTCTAGTGTTGTAAGTTCGCGGATATACCGCTGTGCCACTTGGGAGGGGGGGGGATATATATATAGAATAATTTTATATGAAGATTAACAATTAGTCAACAAATATACATGCATCCTTCCCATTATGACCATAAATGTTCGTCTATCCTGCAAGTAACTATGAAGAAGTATCATTAACTAATGATTTCTTTTACTGAAAACGAGTTCTAAAATCTTTAGCCCATCATGGGCTTTGGAATTCTATACTAATTAGTAAGAGGCTTTAAAAATTACATCGTAGATGCAGAACAGCACTTCGATGATTATCATATTTTTCTTCAGTAGTCTGTATAGTCTATATTTCATCCCATGTTTGAATTAAATCAGTCCAGTTGAATTATGTATTAAAAATTGTGGTGAAACAACTTTCCACGAAAAATATTTCACATATAATTTACACTGCATTTAAAAAAAAGAGGCTCCATTGATTTTACTGTAAAAAGTGTAGGCTAATAAACAGATAAACTTCAGTGTTTCTTTTTTTTTCATGGTATTCTCTTAGTCTGAAAAAAAGAGGCGTTTTTTACTGCTCCATTAAGTACAGTGGGAGGACTACTGGTATTGGCGTGGTGATGAAAGAATCTAATTAAGCTGGTGCACAAATGATGATAGATTGGCGGTAGCTATTAGATGAGTTAATATGATACGCTCGTTTTTTATATGGCTTGTACTAAATTATTTAATTAATTAATTTATGCTATTCATCTTATTGTGTAATTACATACTGCACAGTAGATGATGTAATTCAATCATAAATCAACAACGCCAAACAACATTCTTAATGCTTTAAGGTGGGCTTAAGCCGGCATAACAATACATACATTTTCACTCAAGTTTTTTGTAGTTTTTAAGCTATAGTTTGATTTTCAGGCTAATTTAATCTTTAAATGCTACGCTGTTAGCTATATTATAATCTTTGTGTGTGTGTGTGTGTATGTGCATCTTTTGTCTCTATCTAGAATAATAGAAAATAAGACCCGTATAATGAATGATGGTAATTATCTATTTAAAAGGGCATGAAAATTGTTTCCAATGATAAACATAAGTTCAAAGCATGTTGTTATCAAATGATACCTTACTAAAAATTGAATTCCTATATACATATAGCAGAAACTCCAACACAACGTAGAGTTTAAGAATTTATATTTTTGGATGTAGTGTTTGTCTGTGTGTACGTGCAGAAAGTATTTCACAGATTTTACAAAGATGAAAGACAGGATTTCAAAAACATGAACTGCTGCTAACATTCTCCAGAAGTTTATAGAATAGATTCAGAGTAATGTTTCGAATGTCGGTTTGTATATACGTACATACGAAATAATTCACTGATTTTGGTATTCTATTTCTGTGCTTTCTGTTTATTTTTAACTCATTTATAAAATTATTAATGTCAATTTTTGTTGTGAGTAAATAGAGATTTACCGATTCTACCTCTTAACTCTGAGCCATTTCTTGTTATACTTATATGTGCAACAGCAATGAAAATATCATTTGGAAGCCACTGTCTCTCGAGGGATGAAGTGCTTTTCAAGGATATAATGAAGTCTTATATAATAAAACCTTTCAACGCTCGATATATTATATACATACATGAATCTTGTAATGCTGCTTGATGGCACATTCTGAGATATAGTAAACGTTTTCAACTGAATAGAAAGCTCTTAATCAGAGCATGAAACTTGTGTTTGAGTTGTCACCTAGGACTCTATGTTTTTTTTTATTCCTGTAAACTCCCAGTGGAGCATAGGGCCATAATAACACCTCACCAACGGAAAGTGTTGTTGCAGTTACTTGTAGCAGGTTGGTTTTTACGGGGTGGAGTTGCTAGCCCCGCGCCCAACCCTCCTCCTTTCTCATCCTGGACTTGGGACCAGGCAAAGACATGTTGGCATGTTTGGTGTGACGGGGATTCGAACCCGCGACCCTCAGATTACGAGTCGAGCGCCCTAACCACCTGGCCATGCCGGGCCTAGGACTCTATGGTAGCAATGGTAAAAATATTTTTCTCTGCTTAGATATCGCACCCGCGGCAGTGCTGTGAGAAAACAATTTTCGAAAATACGAATTAAGCTTGCTAAAAACACTTTTTTATCATTTACTAAATTATTATTATTTCTGTAATACAATCATACTTAACAATTCTTCGTTAAAAATTTAGGTTTGAATTTGCTTCTACTTTTATTTTAATATATGGATATTATGTTAACAAAACTGTTTATCTAGTCGGTAGGGGGCGCACAGCAAAAGACGTATAGCAGAAATGTTATGATATATGCGCTATCTCACTGGAAACTCGTATAATAGGGTCATAAAATATAGATGTTATTCAAATTATTACCAGTGTTTATATGATGTACAAGTACTAATTTCTGACAGATTACCTAATAATCTCTTCTTTAATTATTATTTTTTCTAAATTTTCACTGAAAAAGTTTCTCGATATCCGATTGACTAAGAGCGACTCAGTCGTATTAATATAAGGCAAAAGTTTCGATAGATAATGAGATCATCAAAAGTGACTTTTGATACGACACCTATCGACTGAATTCGTAATAAATAATATTATAAAGAATAAAAAATAATAACATTTACAATCAATATGACATGCCACTGTAGAACATTATTAAACACGTGTATTTTCTTGATTAACTAAAAAAGAAAACAAAAAAAGTGAAATTAATGAGACATTAAATTTGTTTGTTACTTTACCAGATTTATAACCAGTTACAAGTTGATTTTCTTCACTATTGTTATTAAAAGTAAAAAAAAAATCAAAACCTTCTTGGCTTCATGATATTATGGGAACACAAGCTACGAATTTGGTATTTCGGGACATTGTCTTGAGATAATATTGGACCCTATTAATTATTAATTTCAGTAAATTGTCTTGAGATAATATTGGACCCTATTAATTATTAATTTCAGTAAATTGTCTTGAGATAATATTGGACTCTATTAATTATTAATTTCAGTAAATTGTCTTGAGATAATACTGAACTATATTAGTTAGGAATTTTACATTGTTTTGAGATAATATTGGAGTATATTAATTAGTTATTTTAGTACATTGTCTTGAAATGATATAAAATTAGTTATTTCAGTACATTATCTTGAAATAGTAATATGTTAATTAGGCATTTTAGTAGATTATCTTGAGATTATACTGGTCTATATCAATTAGCAATTTTAGTATGTTGTATTGAGATAACATTTGATATTTCAGTACACTGTATTGAAATACTAATGGACAGTATTAATTAGGTTTTTTAGTACATTGTCTTGAGATAATATTGGATTTTATTAGTTAGATAGCTTACATTGTTTCGGGATAGTATTGGACTCTATTAATTAGATATTTTAGTACATTGTCTGTTAACTAACTCGTGAACGGCTTTAAATAGTAGGATGACTTTGATAATCGTGTATTTTAGATAATTCATTAATGTGGCATATCTTACAGTATGACAACTGTTATATTCGTGCTAGCAAACTGTCAAAGGGTAATATTACATAATTAGAAAACTTATTAATCATACACTATAGCTGTTCCATTATATCGATGGACAATACTGGACAGCAGAACAACTTTTTTTGCAACAGTACATTTTAGTTAGCACATTGACTTGGAGTAATAATAGGTAATTAACCAACTTCCTGTATTACTGACTGTCGACTTAATTCCTGCGTTGAGGTACAGCGTTAATGAATATTTTTTATTTACTTGATCAATACTTACAATGAAATAAAAAGCGCTCTAAGCTCTTAAAGTTTCGTGTGCAAAGTGTCATTTGGAAAACCACATGTCATTGTTCATACGCTGTATCGTCCGCCGAAAGGTGTCGTTTAAGGTTCATGTAATTATAGCTTTGAACGCCATCTAGCAGGACTGTCATTATTTCCTTCGGAGAAAGGCGGGGTGAGTCTGTGATGGAACACGCTAGCCAGGCACAACGAATGTGGATAAAGTCGGGTCGTCCTGGGACATAAGTGGGTGACCGCCACGTGATTTTATCTGCAGAGCTACCATAATACTGCTGGCTTTTGCCATATGCTTCTAAGTCTCTTTCTAACCACGGGGGCGTGGCTGACGGAGGCTTCATTTTCGTCTCGGTCTGCTTAGCTACTTGTTCGACTTTGTGTGTCTTTTTTTGTTTTCTGTTATACGTGTAATGGATCGAATCGTAGGTGCACGCCATAATTTTCCAATACCATGTGCCATTTCACAAATGGAATCAGCCATAGCTTGTGGCTACTTATTAGTTACAGTACAAATCAATTTACATCAGTAGAGAGAAAGACATTTAGAAAAATTTTCATGTTACAATACCATTTAGCACAAGATTCAAACGTAGTTATTATCACAGGCGCCGGGTTTGGATAATTTTTGGTGATGCCCAGCAGGGTCGGAGTCCCGCACTCTCTACATGCAGTGAGGAAACATTTTGGAAAATAATATTTTTAAAACATTGATTGGATACATAAGAGAGAACAATCTCTACACATATATTGTATAAAATGTCTACCATAATAGAATATATTGTGATTATATAATTGGAATATCTCATTTGTTAGACAATATGTTTGTTTTGTTTTTGTTTTTTTGAATTTCGTGCAAAGCTACACGAGGGCTATCTGCGCTAGCCGTCCCTAATTTAGCAGTGTAAGACTAGAGGGAAGGCAGCTAGTCATCACCACCCACCGCTAACTCTTGGGTTACTCTTTTACCAACGAATAGTGGGATTGATTGTCACATTATAACGCCCCCACGGCTGAAAGGGCGAGCATGTTTGGTGGGACGGGAATTCGAACCCGCAACCCTCAGATTGCGAGTCGAGCGCTTTAACCACCTGGCCATGCCGGGCCAAGACAATATGATCCTATTGTTTAAATACGACACAGAGTTATAGTACATTGTATTATGAAATGGTATGGATAAAGAACAAAGATTCGCTCAATACAGAAAACCACAAAACCAAAGTATTTTGAATATTAAAACAGGAAAGTATCCCCTTTTATGAAAGCCTCCAATTGTTTATAAGAAAACATTCAACGTTCTCCAAAACACACAAACAATATGCCACCGTGCGGTTAAATTATGAAACCGGCATTTACTTTAAAAGCAAGGAGATTCGAAAGAATCCCTGTCTGATCGCGAATATAAACATAACTTTAGTCATCTTAAGGCAGGGACAAATACACAATAAATGTAAATAAAGAGACAAGGTACACAATAACGAATCTCAATAATACAAAAATGTAAGAATAAAAGCAATAAATAAAGAAATTATGTAATTATACTGTGTATAAAGGATATTTAAAAATTTTATGAACACATCTACTTCATACCATGTACAGAAAAATCGCTGTACAGCTGATGTGTGCACCAAAACGAACTAGCTTACGAAAATAAAATCAATATATCGGCCCTAATAAAGTATTTATGCTGATTAGACAAAAAATAATAAAAATCAGTACTTACCAGTTAGGAGACAGCAAGCACTTTCCGGCGATGACCAGTTCTTGAAATGAAGTCGTCCAAAAGTCTTTCAGTGTTTATTTCAGCAATAAGGGTCTTGTAAATGTGCAGGACTGCTAAGTGGTTGAGACCATCTTGGCCCGTTGTGGTTCACAGATAATTTTTAGTCTTTGTAGGGAACCAAATGATCGCTCATCAGTGCATTTTGTTCCTGGAATTGTGTATAATAATTTCAACAGAATCACAAATTCGAACAAAATGTCCTTCAAACCTTCCTTTTTGCTCAGACACTGTTTCACTTCGCTCAGCGATTCAAGTTGGCAATTCCTTGTTCTGAAAATACCCCCTAGTATATCTAAGTGAAGTGATAACCTCTCTATATCAATATCGCATTGAAAAGCTTCACTGATGGAGTAGATATCTTGTTTGATCTAATTGCTGCTTGAATGTTATGCTTCTCCAGTTTTACTGCAAATGTGAAGCTTTCTGATTAAAACCTCTGCCCTATTGGAAAATTTCAAGCACAAATCATCCCGAAGTATATGGGATGAATATAGACCTTGGGGTTACGGAAGGTGTCCAAAGTTTTCTTTATTGAGCCGTTTTGGTGTCTTGCGCATTCTAGGAAGCTTAGGAGTTTCTAAACGCAGAATTCTTTACTGTTGTTTCTCATAAATGATTGCATGATAAGTCGGTGGGCATACCACTCAATATCTTTTGCAAAATTACAGCTTTATTAAAATCATTGAACAACGAAATATTTGGACAACGAATTTTTGCATTTGCTTTTTCCAAAGGACATTCATCTTTGACAGGACGTGTTAATGTAAAGTAGGTTGAGAAAGATTGCATTTGCTTTGAGAAACCAGTTCAAAATGATTGCAGTTGCTTTGAAAATCCATTGTAATTTGAACCAAATTTATCAGAAGAGTTATTAAGTTCATCCAGACAGTTCAACATAGCCCTGTAGTTACATAGTAAAGATGTGGAGCTACTGATCCTCAGTGTTTATCTTGTTGTACACAATGCACGTAAAGAAGGTTTCTCTTCAACTTGGAAGTCGTTGAATTTCGCTGTGTATTTTGGCGACTCCCTGATGACATTAATGAGGGTCTTTATTATTGACAAGTAATCACTACACGGTGGAGAACAACCTGAGTGGCAAGATTAAAGGAATGAACAGCACAGTGAACAAATACTGGTTCTTGTTCTTTCATTTGGGTCTATAGCCCTGTGTAACTTACAAATGTATTATAATAAAACTCAGTTTTCTCTGTCGTAAAAATGCGCACACACCTTACTATCTAAATGCCCATGTGCGCGCGCGCACTTAATTTCAACGGGTGTACCCAAAAGGCGGATGTAAATATACTTTAGTATACAGTTTGTACCACAATATAGTAAAAGCTTATCAATTTTTTTTTTAAAATGGTCTAACGTTAAGTCGTAGAATAACACAATAAGTTTATTTATTTATAATTTTAAGTATGGTAAAGTTTAGCCCTGCCCCCCAGTGGCACAGCGGTATGTCTGCGGACTTACAACGCTAGAAACCGGTTTCGATACCCGTGGTGGGAAGTGCACAGATAGCCCATTGTGTAGCTTTGTGCTTAATTCCAAACAAACAAACAAACAGTTTAGCCCTAACTAAAATAAAAAACATACACAAGTTACAGTGTTGATTTTTTTCTTTATCCAATATAGGCCGTAATTGATAAAGGATTAAATAACGTTAGGCCTAAGACAAGTGGACTTACAGATTTCGGTGTCTGCGATTGGGATTCTTTTGTATTGTTCTAGAAATCCCGTATTTAAACAAGTACTTTTGCAATAAAGATATTAATTTGACCGTAAATGTTTTGTGTGTCTCTGCTAGTAGTTTTAATAATCAACAGTCCACTGACTTCACTAATTAACTCAATAACTACTGATATTTTACTTTAGGTTAACTCACGTTTTATACTATTCACACTATTTTAAAACTTTGGAGAAAACTCCAGATGTTAAAATCAAGCCCTCGCCACGTGACGTCAAGACCTCCGTATGGCCAAGCAACAGTAATAACAACTAAAACAATCATAGACTACACCAGTATCGTACTAATGATGTAAAGTCCACTAATTAATAAAGCGTATGGTACACATACAGTTTCGTACTGTTGTAATGGTTTTTATTGTTGGCCAGGTTCTTTTCAATTATTCGATAACAAAGAATAATGGAAAGTCCAGTCCATTTAGAGATAACGCAACCAACGTTTGCCGATAAGCCTATCTTCCCTAATAAACCATATCTAAGCATAAATTTTTCTAACTGGCTAATTTCGTAGCTATTTCTTCGTTAAAACACAAATTCAATATTCACAGTACTGAACTAGCTAACTCACTGAAAAGCTGACAGTAAGAGACAAAGTGAAGCTAAATCATGCAATAATTACTCATTAATTGACAAAAAAAAATTTACCCAAAACTCACTGTAAACATTTTATTGTCTGACTGACTAATTAACTCTAGCCTAACTCACTTTTTATATATATATGGATGAAATTATTACCTAAATTTTAGAAAAAAAAAGTTCCAGATATTAAGCTGAAACCCATCACGTTGTTAAGGTTCTTTTCAACTTGAGGGGCTGGACGACTTTTGTCAAGTGATCCAACAAACATCTTGTATTCAGAAACCAAAAATTCACATTTGATTTTATAGAAAGCTGGCAAGGCTCGTATTATCGGGTTTTCTCTGCACTTGAAAAAACTAAACTTTCAACAGTGTTTAATTTCTAGAAGAAGAACAAAATAGGTGGGGTAGGAGAAATTTTGAGTTTTGGAAGGTAACAATTTAAATGTTATTGAAGCTACTATTTGGGATGAAGGTGGAGGAGAGTAATGTAGTTGGTTATATGTTAATCACACATCATTTACCTACGAAACCGGGTTTTAACTGTATATTTGTCTCTCTGCATCTCAACCGTTAGCTTAAGGGATTATAACGTTAAAATATGGGGTTCGATTCGTCGTAATGGACACTGCACAAGTAGCCCGTTGTGTAGCTTTTCACTTCACGGTGAAACAAACTAGCTTTTAGAGTTAAACGAGATCTAAGATCCAGCAGAAATAGAGCACTGATATCAATGGATATCAAGAGCGGTAACACATTTAAAAAAAAATGAAATTGAATTATTAGAGCATTTAGCATCAAATCCAATACTTCATAAAAGAATGTGACTCGGTAACGATTTTTGACAGATAATATGACTTGAGTCTTAAAATGTGGATCCAACGTAAAGGAAACCTTTGTAGTGAGAGGTTTTGAGTCAGTAAAAGCAACATTATCTAATGTTCTTTCTACTGTTCCAAAATGCTCGTTAAAACTTTCCTCATCTTCCATACTTTTAAGTTTTGAAACTAATACTTGAACTTCAACTGGGTCCAAAACATTTGGGAGCACCCCCATCCCTACTCCCCAGGCCACGCCAATAGATACTTTCATGATAATTTATTAATTTCTAATATCATTGCACTCAAATCCTCAACTTAAAAAATACAACTATTTTGTTGAACTATGCACTTTGAATGACAGTCATGTGAAAAAAATTAAGATCCACTCTCGCTTCCTCCAGTTTTTTTAAAATTCGATGTAATATTCATTTCAGTATTGTATTAATTTTTGTCGATAAGCAAACTCCAAGCTTCAGAGGACCATTTATTCTTACCCGAAGCGTAACGTTGTCGTAATGCAATTAAGGCATTGCTGGTGTAAATATAACTCAGATTTATTCATTTTCTATTTGTAAGCAAAGCAATCATAATCTTGCGTGTACATTTAATTATAGTTTTCAAAATGTTGACATGATATACATTAATATACATATATCCATCCAACCGGATATGACGGAAAAGAATATCATGAGTCGGTTTATTAGAAGGCGGGAAAAGTTTGTCCCAGCTAAGTTATCTATCTGTATTCCGGATATGACGGAAAAGAATATCATGAGTCGGTTTATTAGAAGGCGGGAAAAGTTTGTCCCAGCTAAGTTATCTATCTGTATTTATGTTGAAAAACTACGTACATGAAGACATTCTGTTTAAAGTTAATTATAGGGTGATAGAAAAATATATAAACAGACACTTGTTATGGTTTGGCTAATTTGATATCAAAGTGCTACTATTGACGGTTTGGTGAAAACTGGTGTGTGATATTATAGACGCACAGCATTTCTCAGTGAGAGAGAGAAAATTAAAATAGGTGGGGGTAGTTATATAAAGATGCAATGATAAAAAAATGTGTAAAATCAATGTATGAATAAAAGTTGTTAGATTAACATTTCAGTGATTTCAGAATTTTTAGTAAAGCAGATAATTTTGAACTTCGAACCAAGTTGAATAAACTATACAATTCTTGAAGGTGAAGATCATGAGTAAAGTTTCTTAGAATTATACACTCTTTATGATAAAACAAACAAACAAAAACAACGAATTATTCCGTCTGGTAAGAAAAAACACTCAAATAACAAATAGTACAATTATATGCAATTTGTACTATCGTGACTGCAGTAAAACTTGCGCATGTCATGAATTACGAGAAGAATTATGCACTTTGTAGGCTATAACACAACCTGACATATGAGCTTTAAAAGCAAGAAATAAAAATATTTGCTGCTCTTAATTTTGGTTTTATTTATTCCTGAAATACAGAACCCTTTGGGAGACCGTGCAGAAGTACTTCTAGTATAGTAAATAATGGAATTATAAACTCTGGTAGTAAACAATGGAATTATATACTCTGGTAGTAAACAGTGGAAGTATATACTCTGGTAGTAAACAGTGGAATTATAAGTTCTAGTAGTAAACAATGGAATTATATACTCTGGTAGTAAACAATGGATTTATAAATTCTGGTAGTAAACAATGAAATTATATACTCTAGTACTAAACAATGGAATTATATGCTCTGGTATAGCAAAGAATGGAATTACATACTCTAGTATAGCAAACAATGAAATTATATACTCTGGTAGTAAACAATGGAATTATATACACTGGTAGTAAACAATGGAATTATAAACTCTGGTAGTAAACAAGGGACTATATACTCTGGTAGTAAACAATGGAATTATATATTCTGGTACTAAACAATGGAATTATACACACTGGGAGTAAACAATGGAATTTTATACTCTAGTATAGCAAACAGTGGAATTATACACATTGGTAGTAAACAATGGAATTATATGCTCTGGTAGTAAACAATGGATTTATACACTCTAGTATAGTAAACAATGGATTTATATACTCTAGTATAGTAAACAATGGAATTATATATTCTGGTAGTAATCAATGGAATTCTATACTGTCGTATAGCAAACAATGGAATTATATACTCTGGTAATAAACAATGAAATTACATACACTGGTAGCAAACAATGGAATTATAAACTCTGGCAGTAAACAAGGGACTATATACTCTGGTAGCAAACAATGGAATTATAAACTCTGGCAGTAAACAAGGGACTATATACTCTGGTAGTAAACAATCAAATTATATACACCTAACCTAACAATGGAATTATATACTTTAGTATAGCAAACAATGGAATTATATACTTTAGTATAGCAAACAATGGAATTATATACTCTGGTAGTGAACAATGGAATTATATACACTGGTAGTAAACAATGGAATTATATACACCTAACCTAACAATGGAATTATATACTCTGGTAGTAAACAATGGAATTATACTCTAGTATAGCAAACAATGGAATTATATACTCTGATAGTATACAATAAAATTATATACTCTGGTAGTAAACAGTGGAATTGTATGCTCTGGTAGTAAACAGTGGAATTATACACTCTAGTATAGCAAACAATGGAATTATATACTCTGGTAGTAATCAATGGAATTATATACTCTGGTAGTAAACAATGGAATTATATACTCTGGTAATAAACAATGAAATTATATGCTCTGGTAGTAAACAGTGGAATTATATACTCTGGTAATAAACAATGGAATTATATACTCTGGTACTAAACAATGAAATTATATGCTCTGGTTGTAAACAATGGAATTATACACTCTAGTATAGTAAACAATGGAATTATATACTCTGGTAATAAACAATGAAATTATATACACTGGTAGCAAACAATGGAATTATAAACTCTGGTAGTAAACAAGGGACTATATACACTCTAGTATAGTAAACAATGGAATTATATACTCTAGGATAGTAAACAATGGAATTATATACTCTAGGATAGTAAACAATGGAATTATAAACTCTGGTAGTAAACAATGGAATTATATACTCTGGTAGTAAACAATGGAATTATACACTCTAGTATAGTAAACAATGGAATTATATGCTCTGGTAAAAAAAATGAAATTATATGCTCTGGTAGTAAACAGTGGAATTATATACTCTGGTAATAAACAATGGAATTATATACTTTGGTACTAAACAATGGAATTATATGCTCTGGTAGTAAACAATGGATTTATACACTCTAGTATAGTAAACAATGGATTTATACACTCTAGTATAATAAACAATGGAATTATATATTCTGGGTGTAATCAATGGAATTCTATACTGTAGTATAGCAAACAATGGAATTATATACTCTGGTAGTAAACAGTGGAATTATATACTCTGGTACTAAACAATAGAATTATATCTCTGGTCGTAAACAATGGATTTATACACTCTAGTATAGCAAGCAATTTAATTATATACTCTGGTAGTAATCAATGGAATTATAAACTTTGGTAGCAAACAAGGGATTATAAACTCTGGTGGTAAACAATAAAATAACATACTCTGGTAGTAAACAATAAAATTATATACTCTGGTAGTAAACAATGGAGTTATATGCTCTGGTAGTAAACAATGGATTTATACACTCTAGAATAGTAAACAATGGAATTATATATTCTGGTAATAATCAATGAAATTATATATTCTGGTAATAATCAATGGAATTATATACTGTAGTATAGCAAACAATGGAATTATATACTCTGATAATAAACAATGAAATTATATGCTCTGGTAGTAAACAGTGGAATTATATACTCTGGTAATAAACAATGGAATTATATACTCTGGTACTAAACAAGGGATTATAAACTCTGGTAGTAAACAATAAAATAACATACTCTGGTAGTAAACAATAAAATAACATACTCTGGTAGTAAACAATGGAATTATAAACTCTGGTAGTAAACAATGGAATATATACTGAGGTATAGCAAACAATGGAATTATATACTCTGGTATAGCAAACAATGGAATTATACACTCTAGTAGCAAACAATGGAATTATAAACTTTGGTAGTAAACTATGGAATTATATACTCTGGTATAGCAAACAACGGAATTATATACTCTGGTAGTAAACAATCGAATTATATACTCTGGTAGTAAACAATGGAATTATACACTCTAGTATAGCAAACAATGGAATTATATAATCTGGTCCTAAACAATGGAATTATATACTCTGGTAGTAAAATATTATACATTCTAGTAACAAATAATGTTAATATTGTTTTGCAAAAAAGTAATAAGTTCGCATATGTGTGTTTTCTTATAGCTAAGCCACATTGGGCTATTTGCTGTGTCTATCGAGGGGAATCGAACCCCTGATTGGAGCGTTGTAAATTCGAAGGCTTACCGCTGTCCCACCGGAGGGCATTAAGTGCGCCTTAATATAAAGGATACTTTTATCTGGAAATAACGTAGTCTTTGTTTTATACTTTCGCTTCTTTCTTGTCTGATGTCAAACAAAAGGAATTATGTTGTGATGCTCATTATTATATTTTCTACACAGAATTGAAATTATTAGTAGTTTTTAAAACATCCATCCTTTCGTATATTGATTTAATAAAATAAAAACTTCCAGTTCCACTAAAATCATACGCGTGTGTAGCAATATTTTTCAAAGTTTTGAACCATGCTATTAATAACAATATTGTTTCAATAACAAGGCTTATTTGAACACTTTCTTCATGATGATTCAACAGAAGTACGAGAAAGATACTCACCAAATATGAGTCACAAAGCGCAGTGTCATAGGAAGAACGAAAACCAGTTAATATTGCACTTTGAGATATCATTGTATACCTTCGATATTCTGTGTTCCTGTGCTTTCAGGTGTGTTTCATTTAAATTTTCTTCTTCCTGTAAAAGATATGAAGTCAAGGGCTTAGCTATGCTACACACACCTTACAAATTGTTAAATATATATAACAAGGATAAGTCGTTAATCATGTATTTTGTTTTGGTAGTTTCAAGTTTACATTATTTACATTTAAATTTTAGGAAATAATATGTATCTGACTCGATGTTAAACACAAAATTTTGAACATAAGTTTTACTTTTGGAAAACAGTTATTTGCTCTGTTTGAAAGACAGCGTGGTTAGAATAAATAGGGAAGCATGTTTCATACACGAATGATACCACAAGGTGTCACTATTCGGTGGAATTTCTCTGGGTGAAGTCAGAAGTTAAAAGAATTATTCATATTGACAGATTTTATTCAGTTAATGTATCACTCTTTTTTTTTTTGGACCATATAGTTAACAATTCAGAATTTGTTGAGTTGAATATCAGGAAATGTTGAACGAAGTCACATATTTTACAGAACTTTGTTTTCTGAAAGTTTAAATATTGTACGACGTTATTGGAGAGGTCACAAAATTGATAAAAACGTTTGTTTGTTTGAGGATTTCGCGCAAAGCTATAAAAGGACTGTTTACTAGTAGTTTTCCTTTTAGTATTTCAGCTATGGCGTTGGGCTTCAGTAGGTGGATTTGACTGTCATTCTTATAACACACTTTCAGCCTCAAAGTATGGATCGAGTCATGATTGACAGTCCGTTCACGTGAGCCACCAGTATGGTGGCTCTCAAACGTTTTTGTTCGTAGACCACCTGAATTTATTTATTTTTTTGTCTTAACGAACCACAGTGGGATCTATTCACTACACTGCTGTTCGTGGACCACCTGAATTTATTTATTTTTTATCTTAACGAACCACAGTGGGATCACTACTGCTTAATTATATGCAAACTTTTCATGTACGACCTGAAGATAGTCTGTTGACTACCAGTCCTAAGTTATATACATTTTACAAGACGTTAAATTACAGTAAGTTTCATTTCTACTATTACCCTTTGAAGTAGGACTTGTAGGTGTATTGAACATCAAGCATGGAACGTCTGCTGGAATATACTGAAGTTGTGCTGTAAGAGTCTAGTTGTGGTTTATACCTTGTCGATAATTTTCTGCAATAAAACCAAACTTTAGCTTGATGAACGGCCTTGTGTTTGTTTCAACTTAAAATGGGCCTGGTGCGGTTTGTGAATCCGAGGTCTCATGGTTCGCGACCCATAACAACAAAAACGCGATCCGTACTTTTTGGCCGGGGGCGTGCATTAAGAACGACAGTCAAATCCCATTATTCGATTTCAGTAACCCAAGAGCTGGTGGTGAATGCTATTAACTAGTTACCTTCTGTCTGGTCTATCAGCTCAAAATTATGGACGGTTATGTACAGATAACCCTTAGTGTAGCTTTAACCGAAATTCTAAAACAAACAAACAATCAACTTAACAAAATAACAGTCTTCCTAACGTTAAAACCTAATACTATTTCTCACAGTTTATTTTACTAGCTTCTTCTTGTCATACACAGAGCCAGACTAAGGACTTGGGGGGGGGGGCAGAGCAAATTTTGTAGAGGGGGACTCATAACTGAACTTCATAAATAAGTCAAATACAGTTCAATACAGTTTGATAATTACACAAATACAAGCGATGGGTAGATAATGCACAAAATAATAATTATAATATTTATAATAAATACAAAGTAATGATAATGATTGTTTTATTAAATGGCGGACCAAATATTTATGTTTTGTTCGTTTGTTTTAGAGCATAGTCATACTGAGCTATCTGCTGTGTCCACACGGGGAATGGAGCTCCAGATCTTAGCGTTGTAAGTCTGTTAACTTACCGCTGTCTAACCCGAGTATTTATGAAAGAACAAGCAGTGGAAACATGTATTTTTCAATGAGACATCCAGTTTTAATATATTTGTTTCAGCTTCCTTTCAGTCAGGGTACAACGGTGGTGGGCAGAGTACAGATAGCTCTTTGTATAGCTTTATGCTTAACTACAAACAAATTCAGTCAGAGAGCCTTAGGCAATTATACACATTTGCCCTCATTCCAACCCGGTTCTGGTCATATGTGGATTATTGGTCAAGTTGTCGTTAGAACATGTATCCAGGTATAAATGTACTATGCAAGTCAAAGGTATCTTAACCTGTCATAAATGATTTACGCGTGTCTCATGGTAAAAGGGGAATTCCAAGTTTTTAAAGCAGCTTTTATTAGAAACCATTTTGCTTGTTTTCATTATTATTATACTTATATACATGTTTTATATTAATATCTGTTTATTTAGAAAATCGCTGTATTGTATTCATTTTCATGCTTACTGTACCGAACACAATGAATGCGATCATCGAATAGTAATTTTCGATCACGTGATACTCATGTTGGATGGTGCACTAAGGGCACACAGTACAACATGATATAACAGAGCCTCGGTGCCATTAGGGTTAGGTATGTCAACAACGGAGAAAACAATAGCGAGTCGTTTGTTCGACTAAGTCGGGCTACGAAAGGTGAGGCGGGTCAGGACATATTCAGGGCGTACTATAAGCTCGAGCGGGTCATATCACGTGGACGCGTGCTCCTTGAAAGCACGCAAAGCCCAGATATAGCTGTCTCATCCGACATCCAGAAACGCTAAAGTATTAAGAGAGACTGGGCTTTTTCAACCGTGTGATTGTTCGAAAGAATAAATATTTACCTAACCATTTTCTATCAGTTCTGGCCTCTTCCGTACCGAGTACCACTAAACCTGTGTAAACGGTTAGTAGCATGTTATATCTCAACTTGTTTCAAACTATTGGGATCCTTTCCTTGGAGGACACGAACTGAGAGTTAGCAGAAGCTATACCATAATTACACTGAATGACTAGAGTAGTAATTTCAGCGAACAAAAACGACCGAGGAAACATGACAAAGTACACTCGAGTGTTTGATTTACTCTGAAAAAAAAACAAAAACAAACTGGGGTAATCACTTGAAGCTGCACTTACGGTTGACAGAAGTAGATTGTTATCATAGTAAAACACTTAAAAAAGTTTAGTATATATATATATATATTAAAGATGTGGCGATACGATACGATTTATGTATCTTTACGAAATTTGCCAAGTTTCAGTAAACATTATAAGTATTTTGTACAGAAAATATTTCTAATAAAGTATTTTTTCTAAAAATTAATCATTCAATAAAGGAAGATGAGTATTGAGTACTACATGTTGTCTTCATTTCTTTTATCAAAAACATTATATGCAAAGTAACATAACTAATTAACAATGACAAAATAGATACAGATATTAACTTTTTTTTATTTCTCTTGCCAGCTGCGATTTAGTTGATCAAACTTGAAAATTTGAAAAAGCACTGTAAAGTACGAAGCAATTAAACAAGACAATGTTATTAGTATAGATAATAAATTACAGACAAGAATGTCAAACTTTGTAACAAACCGTTGGTTAAATTTCTGTATCTATTAGGTTGTCAAGAAATTAATGTCACTTTTTTGCACGAAAGAACTTATATTAACGTAGAAATTTCAAAAATAGATAACAGTATGAATCCTAAATAATTTTTAATATTAGACAGTAGACATCAAAAACAGCGTGGGGTACACCTCAATAGTTACTCAATATGTCACTGAGTCGTCACTGAAAATAGTGTGCAGTATTACTATTAAACTTTTTCAATAATAATCAGATTCTCTTGATTATCGTTAATTTACCTTTAATTTAGAATACATGTCTAAAATTAAAAAAAACAATTTGTTTTTTTAACAAACTCCTTTTTCATTAAAGCAAGTAGAAAACATAATATGTCTGCATATCAAACTTTCCCTTTGTCTTCTAGGCTTGCCCTCAAACCAGCAATTAAGATTAACTTTAAAACCAATAATCTTTATTTGTGACATGATCAAAATAGCACATTAACTTTACTTCATTTCTTAGAACATTTACATGTAACATGGACAACACAAATCCTACAACAAAGAACTATACTGAACTACAACAATAAACCCCTTTAACAATGAATTACATTAATTCATAATGCCAAACACTATCTCTCCTTATAATGTTAAAATAAAAACAATACATATTAATAAAATATAATACTGTCTGTGGCTGTGGATAGATCTTCACCAAAATTGGTATGGAGGTTTATTAGGTCCATACGGGGGTACATACTAAGTTTCAGTTTTGCATTTTGCTGTTTTTATGGCGTTTTTTACAATTACATATAGGGGAAGCAACTTTTCATGTCCTAAGGTAACCTTTCATTAATCATGAATTTACATAACTTCCGTCCAAGGGACTAGTACTCCAGCAAGTTCAGTATATATATAAACGGAAATCGCTTATCAAAATCTTTAAATACCTTTATATTTAAAATCCAAATTATTTAACTCTCGTCAAAATATATGAAATTTACAATGAAATAATACATGGCATACCCTTTATCATAGAACACACATGAAATAACTTTTAAAATTGAAAAGCAATGTACAAGCACACACTAAATTAATAAACAAAACAAAGGAAGAAAGAAAGAAAAATTCCAGAGATACACTGTCCACTTTAAAACTGGACAGGTGAACACACAAAAAATAAAACACGAAGAAATGAAAACAGAATAATAAAATGAATAAACCTTCTACAAATTATTTCGTTTTAAGTTTTAGCTTTAATAACGATAAATCACTAATTCACTACCCCTTGCGACAGAGGTAGTACAATGTGTACACAATATCTATATTAAATAAAATACATATACACATAAAAACCAAATAAAAAAACTTTTTAACTTGTGACTTAGAACAATTACATTCACAAAAAACAACAACAACAACAAAAACGGGTACTCTTAACATACAGAAATTTAAAGACATCATCAATACAACTACAGTAATGTAATCCATCCAGAAAGCTAACTGCTCTTTGCTCTTGTGCATTTGTGTCTACAAACAGGTAGCATAGCATTAAACTTACAATATGCATACTAAGTAAAAGAAGAATAAATTTATATATATATATATATTTACACACGCATATAATTGGTACTCTTTCACACACTCGCTCACATGCATGAAGGAGCCAGAGCTTGACTTTACAAAAAATAAAAACCTACGAAATAAACAAACAAAAAAGAATTGCTTGTAAGAAAGTGACACAGAAAACATAAGCTAAATCATTACAGTTACAAAATATTAGGCTCATTGTTGTATAAACACTTTCGAGAGGTCAACTGTCCAGATCTGTGATAATCCTACCAGCGGATTTTTTTTAATATTTTGGTTATTTAGTTTATATGCCGTAATGGTGGTAACACGTGATCCAGAAGTTCGTTGAGATTACCTTATTCTAGATGCTTTGTTTCTTTGTTTATTGTCTATAACAGACAATGTCTATTCTGCTCAAGAGGATGTTGCAGTATCATACAGCATTTGGGATGAAAGGATTGACACTGCAATATCCTTTACTAGCCAACTTGACATTTTGAAAATGGAATAGCTGACCTATGCTATGAGAGTGGAAATGCCATGATGTGATGCTGTCGACTGGATAAAGAATGTGAGTTTACCTGTTGAATTCAGGCAAACTTTCTTAAGCCAGTTCTAATAGGAGATCGTCATGTGAAGACATACTTTAAGGTTATTGTGTTTTAATTCTATAGAGATTAATCCTGAGGGTAAGAAAGCTGTTAAGCTAAACATACTCCAGTAGAATCAGCTGTGATTCTGTCAGCACAAGTATGCACACTGTGCTTTCTGTTTGCTTGTTATGTTTTTCATTCATTTACATTTGTTCATTCTCTTTAGTTCACACTTAAAAACTCAGTCAAGTTATCAAATACAGAACATTTCCCTTATTTCTTGATTGAGTCTGCTTTTATTAGCTGGATTTATCTGATACTTGTCAGGAAATTGTTGTTGTTGTTTTTTCGATAATACCACACTGTCATATATCAATCCAACATCATTAATGTATTGCATTTCAGTCAGCATCATACATCAGGTTCAGATATCTACGGTTGTCTCTTTTAAAAAATTGACTTTACTTGAAAAAGCAAGTCGACAAGATCATACAGTTTAAATTTTTGTTTCGATTGATCACTAGATGTTTAAAATGTGGGTATAAACTTCTAGATTACCATTATATCTGTTGTAACGTTGTTCTTTCGTTGGTGGGTTCTCTTAAATTAGCTGATGAAAATTATTCAAAGTCTAATTCACCTAACGATACCAAATGAGTTTATTTTCTCCCTAACGTTTCTACACAGGCTTGTACACTTTGCAATTTGCAGGTTGTAGACCTAAGTAACTTTACAAATAACGTTCAAACGAAAATACTTCGACTGACGTAAAAAACAATGTAAGAAATTACGCATGGTGATTGTTGAAATAGATTAAAAAGAAACATTTGTAGGTTAAACTATCGAAGGCAACAAGGTGTTAATTACAGATATATATATATATATATATATATTAATATATAAATCTGCAATTAACACCTTGTTGTCTTCGATGATTTAACTTACAACATACTTTTCTTAACGTAAAAAATAAACCTATTTGTGCAACTTCATGACTGATCAGGTAACCGAAAACAAAATACTGACATTCTCTGACTGATTAACTCTATCTATGCTTCAAAGATTCACTCTACAAGCTTACTTAACCAACTGAGTGACTTACCTGTACTTATAATCTAATCCTTGTTCTAAATATTTTGAAAAGCCTCTCTTTCAGTAATATTCCCGAATATTCTAGGACTGGTGTGATTTTAACGGGAATGAGCCACTAGCTAATATTTAAGTTACAACATAAAAATATAGCTTATCAATGTATAACATATCCCATTCAGAACGTAACTTATGAAAGAATATAGAAACGATTAGGTTTTTATAACCACCATCTTAAAAAAATGGCATTGACCTTGCCCAGGAAACTTGGAAAGCATGATCAGACAGTTTGTTTTTTTTTTTTTAGTAATAGATTTTTGTGTGTCAAAAGTGTAAGAAACGAGTCTTAATTACGATTTATTCCAATTATATCAGGAGTTATTAAGAAATATTAAAATAATTGGCAGCCTTTTTTTTTATTTTAAGGTTACAAACTTAAAATTCAGCATATTAACCAGTAATTTTGAATTTAGCATTTCCGAATCAATTGGAATCTAGTGGTTTACAAGTTTTAACAAAAAAGTGTCTAAACAGCTTATATTCAAACTAGAAAATGGAACCAGAGTAAGATGTCTATATGCTAAAAACGAATACCACCGTATGTATAATTATTACTAATAATGATAATAATAATAACAAATTTAAACTGAAAAACAAATCAACAAACATATGCAACATGACAAATTATTTACTTATTATTCGTGTTTAGTACTTCCTCAAAAATAAAGTTTATTCGATCAAAGCTACTGAGAATATACACAATATAAGGGGGTCATTGACGCTTTAATTAATCGGCGTTATATATGCCTTCTAAAGGTTTTTGTCCGGTGTTGTGCAATCATATTAGTCCCCCACCCCAGTGGCTTAGCGATAAGCCTGTAGGCTTACGGCGCTAAAAATCGGTTTTCAATACTCATGGTGGAGTGGACAGAACATAGATAGCCTATTGTGTAGCTTTGCGTTTAGCAACACCCAAATTCAACCACTAATCCCAAATTGTAATCACTTCAAGTTTGTATCCAGAAAATTTATGTAGAGTAATATTATTTTCATCACTCATTGTTGTTCTTGATTATATGACGGAATAATATAAACAGAACTAGGTGCGATTTAAGTCTGGAACCTGAGATGGTCAGTTTTTGGATTTCTTATTTTTTATTTGCATGTTATATTCAAGATTTATGCCATATAATTGACTGGTTCAGAATTCACTCTGCAGACTCTTTAAAACAGTTTTTAAAGAGAAAATTATTTGAAATTTCTTGAAATACCCTTCTGCTTTATCATCAGTTATGACAAAACCTTGTCGAAACGTTGTACATTTGCTGTTATGTTAAACTTATATTAAAGTTTTTCTTCATTGCCCATTCAAGCAGTCTCCAAGCGTTATTAGTCTCAAAGTGGGTTACTCGTCATCGAATTCGAAATTACAGTTACTTTAGTGAATATTTTTAGTATTTCATCACTTTAATATGCATTAATAGAGAATTTAAGAATGTGTCAAAATGAAAGTAGGGTGGTCAATAATATGTATACAATTCCCCTTCTCCGGTATGAATATTTATAAATGGGGAAAAGATCTGAAAAATGAGAGGAATTGATTCATCACTAGGGGGATTTTCAGAGTAGCATCTAGCGATCCTGTGCCACATGGCACTGCAAGGTGGTTTGTTTGGGTCTGGTGTCGGTTGGTTGTTAAGAGCAACTGTTCTATTAAGTACCGGAAGTGCTAAATTGTCCGGTTATAAGAAAGCACTGACAGCCACTTCAGGTTATTTAAATGTATGTTAGGGTATAGATTATATACTCCAAGTCTTTTTGTTTTGTGTTTATAAGAAGTATGCTAAATTTAGTAAATAACCCCATTAAATTAGCAAGCAGTTAGTAATAGTTTGTATTTTATTAATTAATTAACTTATTAAGCATAAAGCTATACAAATTACAAAAATACAATGGGCTATCTGAGTATCTCGGTATTTGTGCTCTGCCCATCGAAGATATTGAAAGTGAAACCCGACCTTTAACGTTTTAATATAATTATAAGTTATCAGAATTACCAGTGAGTCAACGGCTTCCATTATTTAATTGTGTAGCCTGTTACTGGTAGACTAATTATATTTGTAACATTTCTCGTATAGGCCTACTCTCTTGTTGTAATTTTGTAAGCCTAATCTGGTCAAGTGTAGAAAATCACGCAATTTTTCAAAGTTTGCCTAATCTAACTTTAATTAATGTTACTCTAATTTTATATAAGTTGAAAAAAATATCAACAAAGTAATATCTTATAATGGCTGGAGACGGCTTGAATGAGTAATGGAGAAAAACTTTAATATAACAGCAAATGTACAACGTTTCGACAAGGTTTTGTCATCACCTGATGTTCAAGAATTAAATGTTTGTTACTGTACACACACGTGTCAAATGTTCGTTGTTACTGCTGTCGTTTTGTTGTTCATCATTAAGCTGAACAAGCTTAAAAGTAAAAAAAGAACAACTTGTAATGATAAAATTGGACAGAGCACAGATCACCCATTATATAGATTTGATCTTAACAACAAACAAATGTAGTAGCAGAATTCTAATTACTTGAATAGTTGGAATAATCAAAAGTGGTAATAACTGGAACCATAATTTTGATAAATTGATTATTTTTGTGACAATTAATATAGTCGGAATTTTGATTAATGGATTGGTTAATTAAATATTTAATAATATTATGTTTTTAAAAAGTCACACAAGTTTTTATTGGTTGTACATAGTAAAACATTTGTTTATATATGTCTATTTTAATTCCCTTTTCTCTTCTATAAAGTTTATTCAAGAATTATTAAAATTATGATCAGAATAATACCCAACATCATCCTTCTCCTCTCTGTTAGATATAATTTAAAATTTTACCGGGACTTTCATTTACTATTCAAGAACCATAAATTATTTAAATAATGATCAGAATAATACCTAACACCATCCTTCTCCTCTCTGTTAGATATAATTTAAAATTTTACCGGGACTCTCATTTACTATTCAAGAACCATAAATTATTTAAATAATGATCAGAATAATACCTAACATCATCCTTCT
>NW_013667560.1:117732-125125 GCF_000517525.1 Limulus polyphemus
TGTTTCCTTTCTTGTATTCAAACAGCATTACATGCCGAATGTGTGTCTCGTCGTGTGCCATCACTATATATGTAGCATGTTGCATGTTTAATTGTTAAATTAGACAAAAGAACCTCACGAATAGCAAATGATAATGTAAATATTTTTAGAAAAAAAATTCTCACTGTCACAAATATATTTATTTATTTACTTTTTGGTTGAGGACAATGGTGAAGTTCTCCTCAGTTAATTAAAAAAGTACAGATATCCACATTTGACAGAATCTAGTTTCCAAGTGTAAGGAGTATAGAATTTTCTTCAAGTGCGCTGCGCTATTCAGACTGAAAAGCCAAAAAAAGTTAAAAGTAAAATCAAAACCTCCCCCCCCCTAAAGTGGTATTCCACTTGGGATTCCAACAAGAAACAATACTGAGTTCCGAAAGAATTTCACTCCCTTCGTGAGAGTTACCTTCAGTGACAAGTCTGAAATCCTATAACGCTAAAAACCGGGTTTCAATGCCCTTGGTGGGCGCAGTGCAGGTAGTCCATTGTATAGCTTTGCGCTTAATGACAAACATATCCCGATGGATTAAAAATAATCTGGATGTCCTGTTGCCACTGAACGAACATAGCTACGATGCCAGCTTGTGAAAGCAACGTACTGAATTTTCTTTTATCAATGACTAAAATTGCTAAACATGAGTTGTTTATTTCAAAATCTCCATTAATTGTAGAATTAAAAACACTTTAATCCGTCCGGACTTTAGACTATTATTGTAACGTTAGGAGTCGTCGTTCTTGTTTTAGACTATTATTGTAACGTTAGGAGTCGTCGTTCTTGTTTTGGACTATTATTGTAACGTTAGGATTGTCGTTCTTGTTTTAGACTATTATTGTAAAGTTAGGAGTCGTCGTTCTTGTTTTAGACTATTATTGTAACGTTAGGAGTCGTCGTTCTTGTTTTAGACTATTATTGTAACGTTAGGAGTCGTCGTTCTTGTTTTAGATTATTATTGTAATGTTAGGAGTCGTTCTTGTTTATTACCATTTGAAAAACTACAGCAGCTTACCCATAAATAAGGTTCCCAAACATTCTTGGCTGACGGACCCCAATGATCCAAGGCATCCTGATTGAGGACTTCATCCATTGAATCCACAGAACACCCCTTTTCCTACTACGGCACTGATTGTATAAGCACAGTGTTGAAATTCTCATTTATCATACTCAAATTATAACAGGAAAAGGGTAAAATAACTAGATCAGGGATCAGAAATGCTGTTATATTTTGGTACAGGAAAACTGTAAGTGCACACCAACTCACCAAATGATTAAATGTGTAATAAGGTTGAATATGTTATATTGAAACGATTTTCGAGTCTCAACAACACATCATGACAGTCCATGTTGTCGCTTCCAGTCATGTTCTATCTAACGACAGTGCATCATGACAATAAACCCGCAGTGTAGTTTTCATTGCAAAAGATTCCGTCGTAAAAATGTCACCTCTAAAGCACACTCCCCCTCCATACATTTAGACTTTATTGTAACGTTAGGAGTCGTCGTTCTTGTTTTAGACTATTATTGTAACGTTAGGAGTCGTTCTTGTTTATTACCATTCGAATTGCTTTACAAGCATCTGTTGTAAGAGATAGACGATTAGTTTCTCCTTCTCATTGATTTTTTTTTCAAAATACAGCATAAAAATGATTTAGCTATTTTTTTTAATATTTAAGAAAATTATTCATTCACTCACACATTCATTTATCAAACAATCTTTTCTTCTTCTCATCTACCTTTCTATGTTTCGCCTATGCTTCGAAACTGACAAACTGTTATGAGATTGGGCACTATTTAGCAAAAAATCTTACGTTGGTTGTCAGCAGTAAGTTTACAGATCTACAATGCTAAAATCTGGGGTTCGATTCCCTGCAGTTGACAGAGAGCAAATAGCCCATTGTGTAGCTTTGCCGTATTTTTTAGCATTAAACATATAAAAAACTACAAAAGTATACTCTCCAGCTTAGGTTTTTTTAAAGGTTACTCTCCTTTACAGGTATTTAAGTCTACTCAGCATCGTAGATGTTTAAGTCCGCTATTCATTATTTGTTGAATTCTACTCTCTATCCCAGATGTTTAAGGCTACTTTCATTTATAAATCGAACCCTTGATTTTAGCGTTGTAAATCCGTAGACTTACCGCTGTCCCAGCGGGGGACAATATAAAAAAATGCTTATCATGAAAATATAAAATTCGTTTCAAAAATTCAAAAACAAAAATATAAGACTGTGTAGTATTGCAGTGAAATGTACTTCATTGTCTCATATGAGAAAAAAAACAACAACCTTCGCACAAGTTTTCATCTCAACTGTACGTTTTTATTTTGTCTAAAAATTTACTTCGCTATAATATTACACGCGTTTATTAATTTTGTAATGTTTTTTTTAAGTATCTCGCTGAACTTAATGACTAACAAAGGTAATCGTAAAGCGAGAGAGTGATGTAAAATTGAGTCGTAAAACTTTCCGAAAAAAAACCTTCGTTTCCTTTGTTTTTGAAATCAGTATTTAGTGGATCACTACCATTAAATATATATATATATATTCTATAGGTCTGTAAAAGAGATGTATTATAACATTACAAACAACATCCTCAATGAAAGGAAAACTTCAAACAGTACTTTTCGAAGAACATAGAAGGGAAAACATTGGTGCCACTCACTTAACGTTCTTTTGCCTCACAATTAAATGATATTTCTACACAATCTTTAACTTTGACAACTCATAATACGCGGTTTCATCTAGCAACTATGTACACAGTAGACAATGTTCAAACAGCAGTACATGCAATCTGTGTGTGTATATGTACATATATTCTGAGTGGTCGAACTCTGACATGGACATAAAAGAACATGGATCTATTGTTTCTTGAAGGGACGACAGACGTTAAGCTACTCTTTCCTTTTCATTATTCAATAGTACTGCTATTGTGTTGTTTCTCTTGTACACTCGAGTTATTTTTGGTTAATATCACGTTGGAGAAACAAACCTAGAATGAATGAATGCCACATACACATCATATGGTATAATTACAGCTGTGTTAATGAATACCTCCTAGACTCTCGTGCCCTTAACTTCTATAACGCACGTAAAACGGTTGTCAGAAATGAAATATACGCCTGGAGAGAGGGTGGAGTAGTGTCAGTTTCATGTCAGCTGTTAAGCATATAAATAAAAACAGAAAGATGGAGTCGTTTGTTTAAAATATATATTCGAAAGTACTAATTTTTGCCAACTGTTTCACTGCCAATACAGACTGGATGTACACTCTGAGCTAATGCATCACCCAAACGGTCAATCATATACTATGACAGACACTGTCTAAACAGGTTTTGTGGCTAATTTTTTAATTAACTAAATAGTCTGCAAGGGATAATGACGAGATACACACATAATGATCCAGAACAAGCAAGAAGTAACTTTATATGAGCCGTTAGCTTAATTAGGCTATATACATAAACCAGTGTGCGCGTGCCCTGAAACGTGTCAGCTGTTCCCGTCCTTGTGTTTGGAAATAACATGTATTGTTCAAATATGACGCTGCCATTAGCTCCTGCCACTCTGACTGACTGTACATCATCAGCATTTCAATAGATTCAGTGTTAATTTCTGAACGTCCTACATAATATCACTGTAAAATCTTAAATTTTTTATTCATGGTATAGCAGCTCATAGAATGACTCTGAGTTTTACTAGTACAAACGTTCAGCTCATAGCTCCGTCATCTCTTGACCGATTTGAGATCTAATTACAGTTTTGGAATCAGGAGGACAAACCATTTCGATTGATTATTTGACCCCGCCCAAGGTCTCATAGTTTAATTTACTCTAATCATGCCTAAAAGAATATCAAAATAGTATTAGAGATCCTGATGAGTAATAAAATTTAATCGGGTATACGCGCGCCTCGCGCTTGGTATTGCTGGCGCACAAAAATATAGCTAATAAAAAGGAAAAAAAAGGTCTCATAGATTATTTTACACTAATCCTGCCTAAAAGAATTTTAAGTGCCTCGGCTATTGAGGATTCCCTCTTGTTTAAGCTGATCTTAATGTTCGGTTTTTAACATCCTCTACAAACTCTCTGACCGATTTACGCTCTTTACTCAGGTTTTCTGACAGTCTTTAAACTTTTTCACACTGACTCACTAACAATCATAAACTCTCTATTCAGATTTATTGACACATTTAAATGGCTCCACTTAGACTTAATTTACGGTTGAAATGCGGAAAACTGGTGAAACATTAAAATCAAATAGGCCTAATGTGATAAAAATTACTTAGGCCTCATTTTTTTTCTCCACATTCCTTTTAATTTGGTCATTTTTGTATTTCAAACCAAAGGCGTGTGTATAAAAACAGCATTTCAGATATACATATCCTGTTTTTCACAAGTCAATGTTCAGGAGGCCTTTCGTACAATACCAGAACTCGTCAATTGGGCAGAACGATTAGAGACAAAAGCTTAATCTGAAACGTTATTTATATATGGAACATGAGAATTTCAAAGTTACAGTTTAAACGACGAAATCTGGTGAAGCACTGAAATCCAGTAGGCCTATTATTTTTTATGATAACATACGGCTAGTTTTAACAGAATCGCGTGATTAACTACCACACTTATAAAACCCCACAGTTGTGAGACTTGCGCATTGATATATGCGCAAAATGGGCCAAGAGAAATTTTATTCAACACTGTGAATAAAGACTTATTTAGGACACCTGGGGAGTTAAATAAATCTTTATTTTAAATTCTCTATCCAGATTCTTTGGGCATTGTCAAAATTTTAATTTGGAATTAACTACAAGTTTAATCAGATGCAATTTAATTGTTCAACTTGGTAATTCTAGGAACCTCTGAGTGAAAGATTGTTTTTGAATTTCGCGCAAAGCTACACGAGGGCTATCTGTGCTAGCCGTCTCTAATTTAGCAGTATAAGACTAGAGGGAAGGCAGCTAGTCATCACCACCCACCGCCAACTCTTGGGCTACTCTTTTTACCAACGAATAATGGGATTGACCGTACAATTATAACGCACCCACGGCTGAAAGGGCGAGCATGTTTGGTGGGACGGGAAATCGAACCCGCGACCCGCAGGTGGCGAGTCGTGCTCCTTAACCACCGGCCATGCCGGGCCCTGAGTGAAAGGGAAGGAGAACGTGTTATGTTAGAGCCATAAACACGGTCCAGTGTTACTGGTTGTATTTACATTAGCATGGCAGTATAGTTAAACAAGAAACACAACTTAGGAGTATTAGGTTTAATTTTCATTCTTATTAAACCATGAAGCACAATCCAATAATACTAGTAGATATATTGTTATAAGAAAATCACAACTCAATATCAATCGATGTGATTACCCAATTGTTAAAAAATAAAAGCAAGAGTTAGTGCTGGCAGGTATAATTTCTTTATTGTTAAAACAAGAAGTACTGAACAGTACTAGTAGTTGTATTCCCAATACAGTTACGGCGTTAAAACAAGAACGGACCACTCGGTACTAGTAACTGAAATTTAGTTATTATAAGCACAATATATTGGTAATAGGTGTGATTCCTAGATTGTTAAAACATAAATCACGACACAGTAGTAAAAAAATGTGATTTCTGGATTGTTAAAACATGAAGCACCACACAGTAGTAAAATGTGATTCCTGGATTTTTAAAACATGAAGCATCACACAGTAGTAAAATGTGATTCTTGGATTGTTAAAACATGAAGCACGACACAGTAGTAAAAAATGGGATTTTTGAATTGTTAAAACATAAAGCACCACACAGTAGTAACAGGTTTCGTTCCTAAATTGTTAAAACAAGCACAATACAGCAATAATTGGTATTTAATGCTTCTGACCTAAGGCAAAAGAAGTCCTTTCCGTAGGAGGTCTTCGGCGAGTAGAGATGAAAGAATGTCGTTCAGAGGGGGGTGGAGATATCCTTTGAGACTAGAAGGTCAAGCGATGTCATAGTTCCACAGAGTGTCACCATAGTTCCAAAATGTACCACTAGGAGCGGATAGTTCCACAGTGTGTCACTACGGCTGGGCTATGAGAACATCACCTTTTGTTAGCTTAAATTACAATCACTGAAAAGGACTATTTGACTCATTAATATAAAACATTTCAACATTAGATATATATTGTATGCATCACATTATGAGTTATAAAAACTACTATTTCATTCTGTATAGTACTTAATGATTCAAGGTTCACACATAGAGTTTGAATATTTCATAAAAGTACGGGAAAATAGTCCTCTACGCAGATTGTAAGTCAAACAAAATATGCATAATCGCATGCGTAAATCATGAAGTACACTATACAACTAGTCCAACTGTAATATATGAAATATTAATTTTAACTATTCAAACGCTTTGTTTGCTATTACAAACTAAATACACAATTCTCGTTTGGAGATAGAACTATAGTTAATGTTTCTATATGATTAATTTCTAGAGTTTGAATATTTTCGGTTAATATGAAAAACATACTCTACATAGATTGTAAGTTAAACTAGAATTTGGATATTCATGAAGTATGCTCTACATAATACAACAAATGCAAAACAGCATGTTCAAAGTTTCTGGAATATGCTATGAACTTTTAGAACTTTTTTAAACTGTGATTCGAGCCACAAAAAAACGACGCCCAATACGCTCGACTGGTATTTAGAAAACCGTTTGACAAATCATTATATCAGTGTCACTATATTTAATTGGAGCAAAATGTTCATATACAATTTAATAACTTGTGGACAAAAGCAGATATAAGACAGAGCTATTTAAATCATATTAAAGTAAATGCAGACGTAGTGCCTATTTTTCGTTTGGTCATATAGTATTACTTTTAGTTTAAATGATTCAGGCGATGATATCTACAGGTTGAGTAGTTTACATATAAAATAACACAAAACAGCTCGTTTCAGGTCCACGTAGATTGCTAGTTTAATGAGTACATGGATTTGAGTATGATGTATAGGATAAATATGTAGAGTTTCAATGTTTTATGTTAATGAGAAAAATTTGTCCTTTTCAGGACTAGACTGTAATTACACTAATATATGTGTGAACCTTGAAGTATGCTGTACTAATATTTAAACTGTAATACATAAAATATTAACTTGAAATACTCAAAACGCTTTGTAAGTTGCTGATACTGAAGTGAAACAATAAAGTAGAAAGTTGAAAATAACGATAACGCGGAAACGAATATCGTGTTAATAACTACAGAGAATGAAATAATAGTTTTTTATTTCGTAAAGTGTTGCATATGATATATATCTAGTGTTCAAATGTTTTATGTTAATATGGATAACAGTCCTTTATGTCGGGCCCGGCATGGCCAGGTGGTTAGGGCCCTC
>NW_013667560.1:125872-132298 GCF_000517525.1 Limulus polyphemus
GGCTAGCGCAGATAGCCCTCGTGTAGCTTTGCGCGAAATTCAAAAACAAACAGCCTTTACGTCGGTTGTAAGTTAAAATAGTAAATGGTGATAATTTCATCACACACACACACACCCTTGTGACGCATTTTGGAACTATCCGCCCCTAGCAGTACACTTTGAAATTATCTGTTTCGAGTGGCACATTTTTGAACTATATGCCCTCTGGCAACACTTTGTAGAACTATGATGTCACGAGACCTCTAGATCTCAAAGGCTATCTCCCGAACTGGGCGGCACTCTTTGATCTGCATCCGTTGACGACCCCTCCCCACTGATGCAGCTCCTTTTGCTTCATGTCGGGAGGGGGGACTACTTAGGTGTGATTCGTAAGTTATTAAAAGAAGAAGCATGACTCATTACTAGCATATGTATTCTAGCATTGTTAATACTAGACGTATAATACAGTAGTAATCAGTATGTTTCCTGGATTGTTAAAACAAGAAGCATGCCTTAGTACAAGCGGGTGTATTCTAGTATTGTTAATACAAGACGTATAATACAGTAGTAATCAGTATGTTTCATGGATTGTTAAAACAAGAAACACGACTTAGTACAAGCGGGTGTATTTTAGTATTGTTAATACAAGAAGTACAATACAGTAGTAATCAGTATGTTTCCTGGATTGTTAATATAAGAAACATGACTTAGTACAAGTGGGTGTATTTTAGTATTGTTAATACAAGAAGTACAATACAGTAGTAATATATGTTATTCCTCGATTGTTACAATAAAATACACAATACAATAGTAATCAGTATGTTTCCTGGATTGTTAAAACAAGAAGCATGACTTAGTACAAGCGGGTGTATTTTAGTATTGTTAATACAAGAAGTACAACACAGTAGTAATATATGTTATTCCTCGATTGTTACAACAAAATACACAATACAATAGTAACAAGTGTGATTGCTGAATTGTTCAAACAAGAAGCAGAAGTTAGAATCAACGATAACCAAGAAATAACTGTGGCCAAAACATTACATAACAATTGTTGTACTGATCTGTGCTTTTGCGTAAAAAATATGTGAAGAAGAAAAAAAAGAGATGACATCTTCTCATGCACTAGCTATTTATCTTGGTAAGACCTGTATCTTAGGTACTTCATTAACGATAGCAAGAACTTGTTATGAATTTATTAAATCTATTTTAAAATAGGAATGCAATATACTTGTCAAAACGGATGCCTAACTAACGAGAAACGCCAATAAACAATTTATGTTATTTACAATTCTAATCATACTAGTAAAGTCTACGCTTTATGTTATCGTTGCGGCTACGACAGCTATCTCTGGCTAGCACTTTAAGCACTCGCGTGCCTCACGTGCCCCACATGCTAGTGCACTGACTGATCAACAGAGGGACCGTCGCCAATTAGAATTTCTAATGAACGCTGTCTACCAAGAGGTTGGGGAACGAACCTATAATCAGCAACTATGAGTACTAATCTAATTATAGGCGAGTTTGACTTGCTGTCATTAAGGTCATCTTTAAAATTTTAGCTTGGTTGTAAAAAGTCTTGGACCAAGCTTATCGTGATCAGAGGTTGAACGGTACGACTTGTCTTCTCCTTACCAAACTAATAGCTTGATGCTGCCAGGCGTGAGTGAACGATTAACCTGCTAAAACACCTCATACGTGTCCATCAGTACGGAGAGTAATCACTTGACCTCGTCACTCGCTGGTTGGATGACTTTCCGAGCACTGTTAAAAATGCACGATCCGCCCACTAAGAGAGCGATAAGCTTAGTTTGCCAAAGAGGAGAATATTTATTAGAAACATTAGTGTACCACAGAATGGTTCAACTTATCTAGTGGAACTACAACAACCGCCATGGCTTATTTCCTCCAGATATTTGAAAAGCCTGGGTGGTCAATTATTCTTCCCATTTAAGAACATCTGTAAGAGTTGGAGAGAAGGCGTGGCTGCAAAGGAACCACTTGAGCACGGGGAAAACGTGAGAAAGTTAGAGACATTTTCGTATTTACCGAAGAAAATTCGAAGCAACAATTGTTTTACTTCAAGTCCGATACATCATAAGCCGTGAAACGGCAAATATCCTCTATAAAGGTTGGTCGTATGGGTTGTTATTGGAAACATCCTAAATGAGAAAGACAATAAAAGTAAAAAAAAACAAAAAACAACAACATCGGTATGGAAAAAAAAAGCTTAATCAACTTCGTATTTGACGCCATAGGTAATTGGAATAACTATATTTTGAATATAACCTCGTGGTTTTGGTGATAAACACGTGTTCGAGTAATACAAAATACATTTTTTACACACAATACCTGTATAGCTGCTTTATGTAATGAGGCTTGTGCATCCTGTATCTCCTCCTTATCCACGTTGAGCGAGATGTTGTTCTTGTTACCATGTCTACAGGGAGGAACTGATTGATATATAAAACCACATATGCTTAGATGCGTGTTCATACGAGAGATAATTTAATAACATATTTCATCAATCACTGTTGGGGAAATATAACAGGATGAAAACATAAAAACACTGATCGCGCGAAAGTACGTTAGGTTCGATTGATCGTAGCCTGATATGAAACTGAAGATGTACGTAAAAAATATTCATATCAAAATTATTGATATATGCCTTACTCGAGATATCCTCCACTTCAACTCTGAATATTACTTAGCTGAGTGAGTGACTTATTTAAAATCATCGTACTGAGGCAACTCCAAATAAATAATATGCACCGAATAGTAACTAAAGCGTTGGTTTGACATTGAGCTGATCTTGAAGGGAAAGCACCTGTTGAGGTAATATAAGGCTAGAAATTCGTATAACACATGAAAAAAAAAAAAAATACAATAATGCATACACTAATGGAAACTTTTTATTCATATATATTGTGATAATTTTATTTGAGTTTATAGACAATTGGGCTAATTCCTTCAAAGGTTTGGTACAGCCCATTTGTATATATCAGTATTTCATACCTCTTCCAGCCGTCACGAAAAACCAAGCAGTGAGCTATGAACATTTTATTTGACTCGAGGTGTATTAACTTCGTGGTGGGCAGAGCACAGATAACCCATTGGGTAGCTTTGTGCTTCAGTTCAAGCAAACAAACAAACAAACTATTAACTTCAAAAAGAAACACCATTTTATAAAATAATTAAACATGGAAAGCTGCCTTGAAAATTTTAATATTATAATACCATTGGCATAAAATTATATTTCTGATGCTAACCGTTAGTATTACCATATATCATAAATTTAATGTTGATTTATATAAATTATGTGTTTATGCCATTGTGTGTTTATATGTTAGAGCTGTAAAGACTTGCATGTCATGAATACCTATTAGTATAATAATTTAGGCCTAACTTAACCTGCTAAGCAGGGCAAACCTTGAGAGATGTTATTAAGTTTACGGTGTAAGCATTGTTTATGGCGAGGGTACCGAAGTGATAACTTTATATAAATTTTCTCGCTAGAAGTTTTTATTAGCAAGGTATTTTAAAATGAACTTAATCACTTTTAGATCCTTTGAATTTATATAACAATTTGCGTGTGTATTAGTTCATGAGTGTCTCTGTATATGTATACATCGAATATATACGAACATTCATAGGTTTAAAAAAAACTTCATTTATAGATTAAATTTTGTGATCTTCGCTTTTTACTGATCCTATTAACTTCTAACAACAATCAATTTTTCACTCCATTCATGTTCGATATTTGTATTTAAAACTTACAACGTTGGTAAATTAATATTTGAATTAATTACTCGGGCATTCCTGTATCTTAAAAATGTAATCGACATCCCTTGGTTTCAACCAACTTACAATAACGTGGAGTTTTGCGTCGCAGCAATATTTGGTTTATTAATCTTGAATCGTTGTCTGTTCTATCATTTGTAATGCAAAGTGAGCTCCTTTTCGAAAGCCCCGCAGTGGCACAGCGTTATGGCTGTGGACTTACAATACTACAAACCGGCTTTCAATACCGGTGGTGGGCAGAGCACAAATATCCCATTGTGTAGCTTTGTGCTTAATTACAAATAAATTCTTTCCGAAGAATAAATATAGCATTATAGTTTATAACAACGTTTTTCAAACTGGGGTCTGCGAGTCATATCCGAAATTTCATAAAAAGTAGGATTTATAGAATAAAAAATATTTTTGGTCAAATTAAATTTATATGAACTAATACATTTCATTTTAGAATACAGTTTTTCATGTACACGGAATCTTTTTTTTTAAACAAAAACATTGGCAAGTTAAAGTTACTAATGTTTGAGAACCACTGAACATTTAGACCCTGAAATTTTGATACTTAGGTGTTTGATGTATATGTTTATAAAAAATGAAAAAACAAAATTAATTATGAATACCAGCTGAAACAAACTTATATAAAACCAGTTCGTTTTGTTTTCCTTTTCAACTTGTAAAATTGTTTAAATTTACTTGATCTTTACAACCTATTTCGTAGGTTTAACTACTCTTCAGTCTGGAATTATTAACATTTAATTTTTTTTTGTAATTTCGCGCAAAGATACCCGAAGGCTAATTTACCGCCAACTCTTGATCTACTCTTTTACCAACGAATAGTAGGATTGACCCCACGGCTGAAAGGGGCGAGCATGCTTGGTGGAACGGGGATTCGAACCCGCGGCCTTCATATTGGGAGTCGAGTGCCCTAACCACCTAGCCAAGCTGACCTTAACTAAGTAAGACACAAAGAATTGCAAAAAAAGCTTCTTTTTAAATTATGTCATTTTTTCAGATACAACTGGTGAGATCTTCATAATATAACCTGTATACATATAACTCACCATGGGCGCCAGCAGGAAGGGGCAAGAGGGGGCATTTGCCCCTTTACATTTCACAAAACATTGCACGCATTATGATGTAAACTTAACATCGTAGTTAAACTTAATATTTTTAGTAATTTTAGTAATCATGGGTTAATACGTTTTAACTTTCTTATGGTTTTATATATTTAAAATTGTATTATTTTCTATATACTTAATTTTATTAATATTTCCAGGCTAGAAGAGTAGCCAAACCTATGTAACTAGTTGTAAAGATTTTATAACTTTAAATAATTTTACTAATTAAATAAAAGGGAGAATATAACGAATTTTTGCACGGAAAAATCTGGGACTTAATTTGTGAATTGTAATATCAATATGTCCCCCAGTGGATCAATGGTAAGTTCACTGATTTATAACACTAAAAGATGAGGTTCGATTCTCCTTAGTGGACAGAGTACAGATAGCCCACTGTGTAACTTTGCGCTAAGCAAACAAGAACATATAATACCCACAAGAAGTGAAATTTAACTTGTGGTCAGAGAAGCAGGTCGAAATTTTACAGGGGTGTATCCAGCTCTAGAGGAGAGGGAGGCTTTTTCTAAAAAAATATATGGACCTTTTCTTGGACACAAAAAATTAAGTGAGTTAGATGAAAGCCTTCTGTTTATCAAAAAAAAATCAGAACATAGTGGTACTTTTAGACTTTCTGGAATATTGGGGTGGTGCAATGCTCTCATATATGTAATTCAGTAGGTCTAATGAGAGCCGATGGTGGCCCAGTGGATAACGTGTCGGACTGTAAATCCGAGGATTCATGGTTCACATCCCGTTATCGCAAATATAACATACACATACATGTATCAGTCACGCTCCGTGTTGGTGGTGTTGGCTAGCTGCATTCCCCATACTCTATATAATTCAAAATTAAGGACGGCCAACACAATAGACCTGGAGTAGCTTTACGTGAGAAAAAATCCCCAACAGTTCATGTCTAGTGCAATTTCACTGCAATACGTGTCATTAAAGTATTACATAAATAATATTTATACGTATTAAAGTTACCTGCATTTTCATTGTGTTTACATTGTTGGCAATAAAATACTTAATTGTGCGTAGAGCTCTTTAAAATCTATCGATTTGATATATGTATATAATTTTTCTTCAATAACCATAAGTCCAAAATAGGCGTGATTTAAACTTTTGCGAATAGCAGCGTGGTAATTTTGTGGTGTTAGCCGACCAGACGTGGTCAGTCGCCATTGACCGTATGGACATAAGGTATCAAATTATGCTTAACCCCACCCTTTGCAATTAACCAAGTAAACGGCCGTGGTCGCTGATTTCAGCGATCGCAGTCTCCAGGCCGATCACTGACTGAACTTTGAAGCGATATACTAAAGGAAAGGCAGCTAAACACCACCCACCGCCAAGTTTTTGGGATACTCTGGCTTGATTTTTGTCTTTTGGCTATAAAGAGACGCAAACAACGGGGCCAAGTGGTTAAGGCACTCGACTTGCAATCTGAGGATCACGGGTTCGAATCCCTGTCACACAAAACATGCTCGCCCTTTCAGCCGTTGGGGCGTTATAATGTGACGGTCAATCCTAC
>NW_013667560.1:132308-136452 GCF_000517525.1 Limulus polyphemus
GTCTTACACTGCTAAATTAGGGACGGCTAGCGCAGATAGCCCGCGTGTAGCTGTGCGCGAAATTCAAAAACAAACAAAAGCAAACAACGGAACCTCAGATCCATAGTCCTGCTGGGCCTTGCGCAACTCAAACATGATCGATTGACATCGCTAAGTAGTTATATAACTATATTTTTTCCTCGGAAGCGGGATTACATGCAAGAGTGAGTGTATGATGTTAACACCCCTTTCATCTGAAGATATAGACGTGATCAGAGAAGCAGGCAGAAAAAAATTATAATGGAAACCCGAAAATATGAGACAGAAAAAATTTCATGTAAAATAATAATAGTTTGTTTGTTGTTAAGTATGAGAATCGAAAAATAATAATAGGAACGAAACAACAAAAACGCGTTAACACGTTAAAACGACTGATGGCACAATTATAATGGAAATTTTAGAGTAAGAATATATGGAAGGAGTTTTATATTTTCAGTATTAACTTGACCGTGTAGGCCTAGTGGTTAAGATCGATATCATATGAAAGTTCAGTTTTTTTATAAGTAACTTTTTTTTTTAATCATTCGAAGTTATTTCATAATTAGCCGTTCCGAAAACTGAAACTTGCGTTATTCGGAATGGCTTTTTAAACAGTCTTCCGGTGGGTCAGTGGTAGCCCCTCAGTGGCACAGCAGTATGTCTCCGGACTTACAACGCTATAAACCGGATTTCGATACCAGTGGTGGGCAGAGCACAGATAGCTTAACTTTGTGCTTAACTTCAAACAAACAAAGTGTCAACGGCAAGTTTCCGGACTTACAAAGCTAAAATCTGGGGCTCAATTCCCGCGATTTATAAAACGCAATTCACCCATTGCTTAGCTCTGCTTTTTGAGCACCATCTTCGAATGAATCAGAAAAAAAAAACTAAGAAATTTATCTCTGATCTGTGAATCAGTTAGCTTGGTGAACAAGATATTGTTGGAAATGAGTACATTTTGATTCTAGTCACTTCAAATAAAACAAAGAATGATGTGGCAACAGAACTGTATATTTGAGAAGTTAGGTCTTTCTTCAAAACACTTAAACATAAGGTTTTGGTTTGGTTTTAATTTCGCGCCAAGTTACACGAGGGATATCTGCACTATCCGTTCCTAATTTAGCAGTGTAAGACTAGAGGGAAGGCAGCTAATCATCACCACCTACCGCAAATTCATGGGCTACTCTTTTACCAACGAATAGTGGAATTGACCGTCATATTATAGCGCCCCACGGCTGAAAGGGCGAGTGTATTTGGTGGGTTTCGAACCCGCGTCTCTCAGATTGCGAGTCAAGCGCCCTAATCACAAGGCCATGCCGAGCCGGTAGACAAAATGAAAGATGGTTGGTTTGTTCCAAGTATTCGTGCAAAGTTACTTAAGGGCCATCAGAAATAGCCATCCCTTATTTTGAAGAGTGGGAAACCGTGTGACCATTGCGAGATTTTATAGTTAATAACAGTTCAGGCTTTTCAAGGCAGTGTTTCATATTGATAAACAACTACTTTAATTGAACTTTATAATGGATCTGAGAAGAAACGATCCATATTAAAGATACCCTGCAGTAAAAAGTTACTTTAAAATGAGCTTAATAATTACAAAATAATCCCAGTTAATGCAAATTTTTAGACAAAATGATATTTTGAAACTGCTCTGTATGTTCAGTCACAGTGGCTACAATCGGGTATTCATATAAATTGTTTGACACCCTTTAACGAAAATTCAATCACACTGGATATAACTGTACATTTCGTGTGAATAAATTTTCAAGTCTTTAATAAAGATAAAGCTTGCTTACTGTGTAGCATAACATGTATATATATATATATATATACAAATCAAAGTGGGTACAGTTGCAATCATTACAAAATATAAGTATCGGCCTTTTATTGTGTCATATAATTAGCACCATCTATTGGTTAGTCTTTTAACTACTAAATTTATTAGCCAGGGGTATATTTTAAATTTCAATAAGAGAAAACTCATGAGTGAAGGAGATTATCCTGAGATACGCACGTATTTCTATCCAGATTTGGATAAATACGTTATACTTTAAACGCTTTCTTACTTTATACCTATAAAATGCATGTTATCCATAAAATATTCCAAGTAAAGTAATTATCTACATAATCGATACAGCAAAATGTGATTGACTGACTACACAACCTTAACAATGTATATCCGCTGCTCTGAATACATTTAGACTGATTTACAATGTAGTGGCTGATCTCATCACTTGATTGAGGGTCTTGTTTCACGTGACCCGCAGCTGTGAGCTAGTCACTGTCTGGAAAGTTATAATTAAGGCTAGTTCTGAATGGTTGTGTGAGATTGTGCTAGCCACCGTGACCATCGTCTGTAACATACTAGTTGTGAGGGATAGATAGATCAAAAGATATACTGATAGAAGATTTGACGTATATCTCAGTAAGATCGATAAATAGACAGGTAAAGTGAGAAATACGTAAATACTCTTTCATTTCCCTCCAGCTACGAAACATAGAACAAGTAGAAATACGTTCATACTATAGCATGCGAAAACATAAAATATTACAGCTACATAGAAATAAATTTGTTTGTTTTGCTGTTAAGCACAAAGCTACGCAAGGGGTTATACGTGCCGTGCCCATGACGAGTATGGAAACCCGGTTTTTAGCGCTATAAGCATGCTGAGCCACTAAAGGGGGGGGGCAGAAATAAATGCATAACTATCGACAAAATATAGAGGGGTAGATAATCAAAGATACAGACGGAAAGATAAGTAATTATCTAGTTGAGCAAGCAGACATAATTGAGGATAATAGAGTTTGTCGAAACTGAAACAGATAAATAGGCATGTCTAAACATGTATAATAAAGTTACTAAAGAATGGAAAATGTTTTCCTTCATTCTAGTAGAAAATTCACTTATTTCGGAAAACGAATTGAAAGTTTCAGTTTAAATTACTATAAATTTCGTTTTTACGAATTGAAAGTTTCAGTTTAAATTACTATAAATTTCGTTTTTATTTATTGGTGATTATAGTCTTTGGCCGGAAGCCACGTTTACAGTCGCTAATGTCTTGATCCTACAGGATGATGTCCCTAATCGCTATAATTAATAAGGCTGGAGACGTCAGGAAACATCTCCCACTTCCGTCCCCACTGAGAAAACGCTACGCTATAATCTAAATCCATTTAGTTATTCTCAGTTGATCAAGCCTGCCTAATTCTCAACCCCTCAACCGAGGTTGTGATTTCGGAGTCAGTGGCCGAGAATTAGGCTATGATAAACCCGTGGAAGGGTATTATTAAGGTCAGCTTAATTGTCGGTTAACTTGTATTGTTGTCTTTAATAAAGAGCCTAACTGAAGGGTGTCTTAATAAGGTTTAATAATATATAATTATGTTGATGGTTTATTTGTGATTGAATTAGCGATACTAACAAAACAACTCGGGGATGTTTTATGCTCCTCTTTCAATGATTACTAAGAGGATAATTTTCCTTGTCTTTTCGAACCACAGGAAACTGTAATTCCTGCAATAGTCAACTGTAAAGAACGGCATCATATAGATAGATAATTTCCTTATGTAATAAGTTAAACAACAAATAAACTTGAAAGTTATTCAAATACATGCATGCAAAAAAAACTTAAGACTAGCAACTATGAATTAGCTACTCTTTGATCTTTTAAATGTTTTACAAAACAAAATGAAGTATTGCTTGTAAATAACCTGTTTTGTGAATTTTATATTGGAATAAAAGTACACAAAATAAATAGTGAATTAATCATGCTTGCCATAAGACATTAGTATTAGGCCTATTCTATTTTTAACACTACATTCTTTATTCAGTCCCGTGGGAATTTTGAAGAAGAAGAATATTAGGCCTATTCTATTCTTAACACTTGTTTGTTTGTTTGGAATTAAGCACAAAGCTACACAATGGGCTAACTGTGATCTGCCCACCACGGGTATCGAAACCCGATTTCTAGCGCTGTAAGTCCGCAGACATACCGCTGTGTCACTGGTGGGGATTTTTAACACTACATTCTTTATTCAGTCCCGTGGGAATTTTGAAGAAGAAGAATATTAGGCCTATTCTATTCTTAACACTTGTTTGTTTGTTTGGAATTAAGCACAAAGCTAC